>NW_028167975.1:0-114809 GCF_964194135.1 Talpa europaea
GACTCTGAATGTTGAGTTGTTCATTTCTCACATGTGTTCCAATGGAAAAAAAAAAATTGTTAAAGTATTTTTAGGGAG
The DNA here is from genome assembly GCF_964194135.1 of Talpa europaea. Classification (NCBI taxonomy): domain Eukaryota; kingdom Metazoa; phylum Chordata; class Mammalia; order Eulipotyphla; family Talpidae; genus Talpa; species Talpa europaea. The sequence goes on from NW_028167975.1 coordinate 79, forward strand.
ATATAGGAATACTACTTGAGAGTATGCAGAGGAATTTGGTATAAAATATCTCACAGACTAAGACATTAATAAAAAAAACTGTTATTTCCTGCTCTGAAACTATTATGTGAAGTTATATGTATAGGAGAGCAAAAAGCTGTAGCCCCAAAATACATCTTTGGCAAAAGATTGATTTCATGGGAGGGGTTCTGACATTTGGGTGTAAATGTCTTTGAAAAAGACATTTACATGTAAACTTCTCTCTGTGAGGGTATCTCTCTCACTGTGCTGGGAAGACCTAATCTCTTTATCACTTTTCTGTGGAAAAGACAACTTAGATCTGCATACCTTTGCTTGATTACTTTGACTTTCTTAGCAAACTCCCTAACTGACCTCCCCTTTTCTTCCCTTAACATTTTTTTTTTAATTATTTATTTATGCATACAAGAGCTGAGGTACAGGCCAGAGATGCGGGCGATGAGAGGACTCACCAGAGACAGAGTGGGGAACAGAACAGGTAGACTGACCAAAATACACTGCTGAGGGGAGCAGTGGGCAAGTCAGGAGAGGTCTGCTGCGCCATGTGGGTTGCTCCCTGGCTGCCTGGGGATTGAACTCGTGCTGCAGTGGCTGCTGATAGCTTCATAGATTGCCTCTTTTTTTTATTACTATATTTTATTTTATATAATTCTTACATCCTTTTTTCATTTTTGCACAATGTATGCTTTTTCATTTTGGTTATATTCACCATAAAATTCCCACCCCCTCATTTTGACCCTAATTCCTTCTCTCCTCCCCCACCTGCCCATAGTGTGTCTCTGGTTTATAGTTGCTTATTGATTTTGATTTTTTCTTTATCATAGTCTTTTTCCTGGTCCCTTATTTAGGTTTTCTAAATCCCTGCTATGAGTGAGACCATCCGGTATTTTTCTGTATGGAGATTCCTCAACCTATTAAAGATCAAGCTTCCATATGATCCAGCAATTCCATTCCTAGGTATTTACCCAATGGACACAGAAACATCAATTCCAAAGAGCACTTGAACCCCTATATTAATAGCAGCACTATTTACAATAACTAAGCTATGGAAACAACCCAAATGCCCAAAAATAGATGACTGGATCAAGAAGATGTGGCATATATACACAATGGCATATTACTCAGCAATCAAAAAAGATAAACTCATAGGTTGCCTCTTAATCCCTTGTGCCACCAGCAAGGCCCTTAACACTTTTTTTTAAAACTAAACTCTAAAAATGGCATCTGGAACCATGGGATGAATTGCTCAGTTTTGCTGGGCATCTCCCATATAGATGGTGCCCTTTGCAGCCATGAGGTATTCGTTTTATTAAATTTTATTTTATTTCTTTCCTCTTATCAATCTGCTTGATGCATATTTGATTATTTACCAGCCTAGATGAAACCAGAGGGATATGGGATGATTCCCTTGTGCCCCAACACAATGCTAAATCCCTTTTCATAAATTATTCTATTTAATCTTTACAATAGAGTTATAAAGTAGGTCCTAGTGTCAAGAATCCCAGGGAAGATGGGACCCCCAACTTGCACACTCTAAATGGGTTCTGCCATCAGCTGGATAAAGACAAAGTATACTCTTAGTGCATAAGACCTTCAGTAGAAAAGAACTTTAATTGAATTGTGTGCTTATAGAGAAAAAAAGATAATAGTTTCTCAATGAAACACCCAAAGTTACACATACCCTTATGGGTAAATACCCTGCCAAATAGGGTTGCCTCAAAGTGGGGCCACTGAAGCCCAAAATCTTGTGACAAGTTTAAGGTACCTTCTTGTGGGAAACCACAAGAAAGGGGCAGAAGGAGCCAGGCAAATCTGGGATGAAAGAAGCAAAATCAGAGAACCAGTCAAGGTAATGGCTGCCATTGTCAGCCTCCCCATGGGTCTCTCACCCACATTTCTTTGAAATAGCACTACGTCTCAACTCCATATATCTCCTTTCATATTCTCCGAGTCCCTGATGTCCAAACTGGAGAAGCAAACAGGCCTTTCTTCACAAGTCTTTCTGCTCCATGAGCCTCCTCTTCCAAGTCTTTTCTCTCCAAGTTTTCTTCTTGCTGCTCAGTTCCACCCACATTAGGTGGTGCAGAAAACATTGAACCTCCCCTTTTATGGAGATTATACTCTAACACTAGAATGAGACCCATTTGACAGGTAAAGTTACAGAAAAGCTTTAAGGAATTGACCCAAACTCATACAAGCAATCAATCTGTTTTTGAATCTAGGTAGTGTGATTTCAGAGTCCACAGGGTCAACTCTGTGCAATATACCTTGATTATAGATTTTTGTTTTACCTTTTATGACTTCCATGTAGAGCCAGGCTATGTCATAGGCTCATTTTGAGATTATGAAGCTTGCTCTGTGAAAATCCCTTATATTTGTGCCTCTATATAAATGTCAACAGTTTTATCTGTGCTAGAGCCCCTATGGGAAACAGTTTATGTTGTCCACAATGCAATAAGGATTAGATGTATGTGTATATACTGTAGGTATATGTAGTACATTCATATGATGGTGCCCTTTGCAGCCATGAAAAGACAAATTTAAAAAATAAATTGGGAAATATATTTGAAATATGCAAGTCAGCTGAATGCAAGTAGCTACAACATTAAATTTGGATAAAACTATATGGGTATGTATGCATACATACATATGGTGTAGCTTATGTGTATATATATGGGATTGCCTATATATATATATATATATATATATTCATGTTAGTGAGAGTGAAAGAAGAGATGAGAGAAAAGAGGAGGAAAAATATGTCACAATAGTGATTAGTTAGAGATGTTTAGGGAAATTAATGAATATTTTCATTTTTTCTACCTTCTGTAATAAAGTTATGTTGATTCAATCTAAAAAAACCTTTTTATTTTGTAAGTACCTCTGTTTCTAACTTTAAGGTAATTAAAATTTTGGTTGTAGAATGTAGCATAAAAGTAAGAGAATCATGCAGGTATACACATTGTACTTGTGTTCCAGTGCTGCTATTCTATTTTATTTTTATATTAGGAGGATTTAAAGAAAACTCTATGTGTAAACATTATAAGCATGTCTAGTGTTTATCTGGACCCATTTCTAAATGCTTTTAAGAGAAAATAATAATTCACATACTTTTATTCAAGCACCTAACGGTCTTTTCTTCATTGACATTTATCTGACATAGTAAGCAAAATGGTCATTTAGTCCCTATTTATAGGAGGATACATTAAGATAAAAGATGATTAGGGACTGCAAAGTATTCTGTACTGAATGATGTGCTGCAGTGCAGTGTTAAATAGTTTTCTTCAATTTTGCATGGAGTCATGCTTCCTTCATGCACACTGCATCCTCAAAACTGTCTTTTCTTTAAATAATGCAGTGAAGAAATTAAATAATTAAAATTGCAGACAGAAAGTATAAAACAACCTTAAGCAGAAAGAAAAGGTTGAAAGGAAATAAATTAACATTTTTAAAGAAAATCCTTGAAACCTTTAAAATACTATTTAAAGAGAAAACCCACATGAATGAAAAGTGAAGGGATAGGGGAAATAGTCATTCTTTGTTAAGCAGGAAATTAATGATCTTTGTTAATTGTCTCATTTGAGTGAGGCCTCTGGTATTATTGATTAGATTTCAGAGTTCCAAATAAATTTTAAATTACTTTATAAAACCACCAAGCTTCATGCAAGAGCTTGAACTTATTGGAAAGATACTCTATTCTCTGGTACTTGTAGAAGGCAAAAGCTGCATCTTGAAGGACCTGTTGAACGATAAGATCTTTTTACAGGAAGGTTTATGGTGTTTCATCTTTCTGCCCATACTGGTTTTCTCCATTCGTTGACTTTTTTAATTTAATGGATTTTAAATGTCTAAGGAAGTAGAGAACTTTCCCTGATCCAGTCATGAGCCTCATAGTTTGCCCAGAAGTTGACTTCAAGCTTAAGTGAAGACACAAAGTCAGTAAAGGTTCTCACTGGATGGAGGGGGATTATTTGGTACTTTTTAGCCTGGGAAGTTGGAGAACTTTGGTTAAAGTAGTGAAAAAAAAGTTATTTTTTTTTTAAAGATTTATTTTTATTTATTTATTTTATTTATTTATACAAGCACTGGGTACAGTCAGAAGTGCGGGGAGGGTGAGAGAATTCACCAGAGCCTGAGCAGGGAGCAGAGCAGGCAGAAGGACCGGAAGTACACTGCTGAGGGGAGCAGCAGGTGGCAGGAGAGGTCTGCCTGGGCCATGTGGGACCCTCCTCCGGTGGCTGGGGAGCAGCCGGGGATAGAACCGGTGCTGCAGAGGCTGCCCCAGCGCTCCAACCGCTGCGCCACCGGGGAGGCCCAAAAAAGTTATTCTTAAAATCTTAAGATTCCAAATAAATAGCTCTGAGAAGTGTACTAAATATTAGAATCACATGGTGTTTTCCTTTTATTTAAACCCAACCACCAACCTTTCACACGTTTTATCTCAACCTGTATTTTCCCCATGAAATTGCTAGACCACTCTGGCAGCATCTTCATCCCTTCTCCTTCTCTTTTAGTGTCAGCACTTACCATGGACAGTTCAACCAACTGAATAATAATGTTACAGCTCAAGAGTTTCAGCAAATGGTTTAAAGTTTTGTGAAATTGTGACTGCTCTATTAGTCATTGATCAAAGCACCTAACCCAGTGTTAAAAAAATTCAACCGAATAAAATTTAAAGAGCTTTTTGGCTTTATTCAATGATTCATGAATCAGGCAGCTTTGAATTTAGCAGATAGAAGTTCTGAGGACCTGTACAAAATGAAACTCTTTGGGAGTTTCATTTTGGGAGCAGGAACAAGGAAGTTACACTTAGATTGAAAAAAAAGTGTGGGTTGGTTACTGCAAGGTTACTTGCCCTATAGGGTTTATCAGGCAGGTTACCTAACTAATGCTCATCAGGTGATTCCTGGTTGGCTGGTTTAAGATTCCATTTCTGGGAGAGCCGAAACTTAAGTCTCTGTTTGATGATGTGGGGATTAGTATGCAGGACTCCATTTTGACCTGTTGTCTCTAACATTATAGTATTGACTGACTGGTGGAAGGATGGGCAGTTAGAGGCAGGAATATTGGGAGTCATGGCAGGAGATCTGGAGAATGTTGTCAGAGGTAAGGGCTGATCCAGTACATATTTATTGGCCTACTTCAAGCTTACTTGCCCAGGAGGGGATTCCAGCCAGACTTCACAATTACACTTTAATTTACGTTCCTCGTCCCTCTAGAGTTTGAGGCAGCAAACAATTCTTTAAGTTTTGGAGTCTGAGAGACCCAAAGGATGTTAATTCATCCTAAGGAAAAAACATCTAAAACACATACAGCCTTTATTCATGAAGATATTCTCTGCAGTATTATTTATAACTATGAAAAATTGGAAACAATTTCAATGTTTTACAATAGAGTTTAGTAAATTATGACACATCAACCCAATGGAATATGGTCATTAAAATGATAATTACAAGAACCACAGAGACATATTTATAGTATATTTTATGTGAAAAATGCAGAATATAAAATGTGTTTGTAGTATGTTTATAACTTAATAAAGATAGGGTTGTTTTCAGAACAATACTAGGACAGTACATAAATATGAAAATAGCTGTTTCAGCAGTGGAAATATTACTATATTTCTCTTTTTTTCTAACTGTCCTAAATATTTTTCTGGTATTTATTTTTTATGAAGATTAGAGCAATGAAAGATAACGTGTGATGAACAGACAGATGGATTGGAAACAAAAAAGGGAAATATGGAAAGCAAAAAGGGGATGATAGATGCGGTGTTGTGCGACTATCCCAGGGCAGGCAGGTTCACCGTTGGTTCTAAGAGTTTGAAAGAGAATTTTGGAGTCCTTGGCATCATCTTCATAGGTTTTAATAGTAAGCAGGGGAAACAAGCCAGAGGGGAGACAGCAACTTGAGCCCCCCACATATCTTTCCACTTTTCCTCTGGGCTCTCTCTGGAGTTCTCTTGGCTCTTCTGTAGTCACTCGTCCTCAAATAGCCATCCTCTCCCTGAGTGATTCTGCCCTTATAGCCCTGCCCTCCAGGCTCAGATGTGCCCACTTTGCATGCCCGCACCATGCTCCAGGAGTCCACAATCAGGCCTGCATGCTCCGTGCCCACGCTCCTAAGAGCCTTCTGCATCACCACGTTCAAGGCCACAGGTGATAGCCACAGAGGCTAGTGGCACCAAAAGCCTGATGAATTCATTTACCCTACATGTGGGGTGATGAAATGAATTTTGCCATAAAGGGAAGGAGGCAGTCATTGCTGCTTCACTGGTGATGAGTTTTACTTGTGGTAACTACCACCACACATTTACTTTTCATAAATCTTTTCTGTCATTCTCAAAGTTCTGATAATATGGTGTGGGGGGGGGGAGGGCATGTGCACACAGTAGGAGGACATGGTTATTTTAATAAGTTTTTTATAGTAAATATTTTCTTTTCTTTTTTCTTTTTTTTTTCTTTTAACATTTATCATTTTTTACATTTTTTGACCATATTTTCTTCCCCCAACCCCCTCAGATTGAGTCCCCATAGACTCTCCTTCCCCAAGGCACCTGTGCACCATCACCACAGTCCCCAGTGCTGCTCCTCCCTCCCTCCCTCTTACCTCTCTCCCTCCCTCTCACCTCTGTCCCTCCTCCTCCCCTGCAGTATGTCTCTGGTTTATAATTGTCTGTTTTTGCTTTGTTGTGTTTTGTACTGTTACTATTTAATACGTTTTTTGAAGCATAATTGATATGAGGGGTGGATCCAATTTTTAAAATGCATTTTAACCTTCAAGTAAGAATTTTTAATAATTGAACCACTTAGAAGATAAAGCTGCTAATAGGAACATTAAGATGATTTTTACAAAAGTGTCTATTATACTGAATTCCAACATGACTTTACAGTTGCTTCTCATAAACCTAGTGGAATTTTGTCCCAAGGAGCAGGAACAAGTTCAATTAATCACAGCTGTAGTTTGTAGGGCCTGGATAATTAGCAAGTGAAAAGAAGACTCCTAAATTCAATCAGAAAAGGAGCAAAGCAGTTTAGACACAAAATCATATGGCTGCATTCCCCCTAGAAACTTTTGGGGTAATGTTGATTTAAATATACACCTGAGAAGAGCTGAGAAATGATTGGACTTTGAGGTGAAGAGAAATGAGGAGATGAGATAACTGCTCCTTGATGACAAACTCGGAAAGTCTTGAAGGAAGGCCAAAAGCTTTGCATTTGCCAGTGTCTCTTCCTCAGTAGCAACACACAAACTTGTCACAGTGCGTGACTGACAAATGCATTGGACAGGCTTATCTTTGTAGAGATTTGCTGGAATTCTGGCATGGTGGGATGAGCACAAATACAGGAATCAGAAAACCTGAGTTCCAGTTCAAATCCCATTGTGCATTTCTGTGTCCAGCTGGAGAAATCATTTCCATATCTCTAAGGTGAATGATGATGACATCCTCGCTTATTCAGCATGTCACTATAAGGAGTAATATGATAAAATCTGAAGTACTCTGAACAGTCTGCACAAATGCTGTATCTGTGATCTATCAACAATAGTCATCAAGACCTCTCTGGGTAATTATTTATCCAAAGTGACAGGGTTTACTTTTACCATTACTATGTAGACTTGCCAATTTCCTCTTCTTTTGATCCAGATTTTTTCAGGGAATTTTACTTTGAATCTGTAGAAAGGAAAAGGCTTGTTCCTGCCTAGACTCCATTTGGCAGAGAGTTTATCATTAAACATACAGAGGGCATGACTAACACAGGAGAAATTGCAGCTTTCTACCCAATGTAAGTAAATGGCTATTGGATAATAGAATATTGATTAGATAATTTGCTTCAGAGTCATTAGTTTTCACAAAGAACTGAACCACTTCTGGAACCTCAGATCTCTAAAATTATGAGACCCTATCTGGCAACATACACACACACATTTCCAAAAAGTGCCTAGTGTTTTAAATGCAAAATCAAATCTATGTGAATCCAATTCTTTCATCTAGACGATGGTGTGGCCTAGACTATTCCACTGACTTTAGGTGGTCAGCTTTTTACCTATTTTAACTTTGATTTTCCATTTAGCATCTAGTTTCCAGCTCCTTTGATCCTAGAAGTCTTAACTTCCATCATCCCTTAGTTGTTGTTTTTTTTTCTAATAATGCTTAGCCCAGTTTTACAGAATGTCACTAAGTTTTGCACTGCTGACATTTTCTGCAAAATTCTTTTCATTTTTCATTTTGCTGCCCAAAATGTCAACATGCAAATATCCTATGAATTTGCCAACTTGTATCTGTATGGACACAAAAAATATGTGACAAAGACTAGCCAAAGAAATGATTAATGATACTGAATATATTGCCTGTTCTTTTTGCACAGGATTCAATCTAGGCTCACCTTTCACAGTTCATTATGCTACCAGATCTCAAAACAATGCTCTAATTTTTACTTTTAAATAAATAGCAGTATAGCAGTACTAGAAAACAATGGTCTCCTCTCTTAAACTCTAATTACGATGCACAGTATTTTCATAAAATTTGATCTCATCTTCACTCAGACAAGCAATATTTATCATTTCTGCATTCAATTTATATTATAGCTTAAGCAAGTCTATGAACAGGCTTTCACTGTTCATATTGGGAGAAAATTGAAGAAAGGAGCCTGCCTCAGGGTCTCCTCGCCAAAGATTTTGTGAACTCTTAGCTCTTGATATTTTAGGGAAGCCAACTAAGTCATAGGATTTAAAAGGGCAGCCCTTGCGAGAGTTCAAATCAGTTTATCTTTGTGCCATATCTGCTTTTGAGCCATGAGGAGAACTTATAAACACAGAGCCAGGGAAATATTACACTTTTTAAAATTGGAAAGCCCTGGAAGGCTTTCTGTTGCTCTGTATTGCAGTGATCTCAGAAAAAAAACAATGTTATCAATGAATTATTTGTAAAATTGGAGTTACTTTTTGAAAATACAATTCTGCTACCATTCTACATGCATAAGAGAAAAGAATAGTAGGTTCTCATTGACATAAATCTGAACTATTTCTCTTCTAGTCAAATTATTGCAGTGAGGTTCAGCTCTGGAATATCTTGATCATAAACACCTTTGCCAGGCACATAAGTGTTAAAGGCAACAAAGAGGTCCAGTTTTTTTCATACATTACCAAAATCTAAAGTGGGGTTAGGGTAGGTGGGTAGGCAGATGCTGCAACAATCACTACACAAGGGCTGTGTGATAACTACATCCTGAATATGCCATGGGAAGAATGGAATTATGTTAATCACAGTGAGTGTGGAATGATTTAGATACAGTTTCTGGAAATGGGGAAATGTAATAAGCATAAAGGGTGTGCTCAAGCAAGATATTTATGAAAGGATTTTGTCTTCATTTACTCTGCTTCTACCAACAAGCAAAATTCATACTGAATTTTGAATTACAGTGTATCACTTAGTACCAATGAATTAGAGCTACCACCTGGACTAAAAAAAGTTTTATTTCCTAGTGTCCATTTAACTTGGTCTCCCTGAGCAAGATCAAGCTATTGAGTCAATGATTATTAAATCCCTGATTTTCTGAGGGGCTTAAGAATAAAAGAGTTATTCTTTTTTAGGTACTCACTGTATTGATTTTATGAGTTGTATCCTAAAAATCCCATGAAGTTATGAACAGGTTTTAAAAACTTGTAGACTAATGAATGGATAAACGGAAATGTGTAATATACATACAATGGGATGTCATTCAGCCTTAAAAAGGAAGGACATTTTGACTCACCCCACAACATAGATGAACTTTGAAGACATTAAGCTTAGTGAAATAAACCAGCCACAGAGAGACAAATATTGCATGATTTCACTGCTGACTTGAAGTACGTGGAGTCGTCAGATTCCTAGAGATAGAAAGTAGAATGTCCGTTACCAAGTGGAAATGGGAGTTAGTGTTTAATGGAAATAGTTTCATTTGGGAAAGATGAAAAAGTTTTAAAGAGAGATGGCGCTGATGATTACAAAGTAAATATCCTTTGTGCCACAGAAACTGTATACTTGAAAATGGTTACAATGGTAGCATTATGTATATTCAGCTACAATTTTTAAAATTATTTTTTAATCAAATTTATTTTCTTACATCCTGGTTAATTTTCAGACAGTATTTGATTTCTCCCCTAAGGTGTAGTCCCTGAAGTTCTTCCCCCACTATAACACCCATGCTCCATCACCACAGTCCCTGTGATTTTCCCTCACCCTGTTTCGACTCCTTTCCCTCCTGCTTCCCTGTTGTATGCCTCAGATCTTGCAAGTGTTTTTCCCTGACCCTTTCTTTTGTTTCTCTATAGTCCACATTTAAGTGAAACGATCCAATATTTACCTTTTTCCTTCTGATTTATTTTGCTCAGCATAATCCTTTCCAGCTCCATCTATGTTGCTGCAAATGGCATAAATTTATCTTTTTTGATCAATGAGTAGTATTCCATTGTGATATATATACCACATTTTCTTGATCCATTCATCTGTTTTGGGACATTTGGTTTGTTCCTGTAGCTTAGCTATTGTAAATAGTGCTACAATAAACAGAGGAGTGCAGGTTTCCTTTCCCATTAGTGTTTTTCTGTTCTTTAGGTAGATTCCTAGGAGCGGAATCACTTATTAACCACAATTTTATTTTATTTTTTAAGATTTATGTATTTATGTATATAAGAGCTGAGGTACAGGCCAGAGGTGTGGGGGTGGGTGGGTGAGAGGATTCACCAGAGACAGACCAGGGAACAGAACAGGCAGATCAACTGAAGTACACAGCTGAGGGGAGCAGCCGGGCAAGTCAGGAGAGGTCTGAAGGGCCATGTGGGTTTCTTCCTGGCCTGCCCTGGGATTGCTGCAGAGGCTGTGGACAGCTCCACATGTTGCTTTTTAACCCCTTGCGCCACCCGGGAGCCCCCCCTAATCACAATTTTAAAATATTACTTTAAAAATCTTTTAAAAATTTAAAAAGCTTTAAAAAAGAAAGCCAATACGGTGAGGAAAAAAAAAAAGTACAGAGACACTTCAAAAAGAAAAGTATTGACTCCTAAGGGAGGTCAGCGACCACTGACAAAAAGGTTTATTCCTTTTGGTAGACAAAGCTCCAACATTAGGCCTGTTGCTTTGATTTCTCACACCCTTTCTCTGCCTGTGTTTGCCTGAATTACAGTCTGAATTAAGGAGGGCGATATCACATCCATCCCGAGGGGCTACTGCTCTGGAATTAGAGATAGACAGTAGAGAGTGATGATCAAGGTCACCTTCTTCACATGTATCTGAAGGAACTCACTTCAAATCTTCATACTTTGCTTCCAACTAGAAAGCTTTCTGCAAACCAATGCTTGTCATTATAGGATTAAAATGTGTACAGAAGTTAATCAACTATGCCATTCTATGTGTATTTCAAACAGGTCAAAGAAGAAGCTAAAGCTTCTGAAATCTGCAGGATGTTAATCACCTGTGAGGTCTCATATAAATACAGTACAATAAATATATAAAACCCCCAATTAGCTCTTGTCCCAGGATCATGTGTGTCGTGGATCATATTTTAAAGGGTGGTGGTGAGACAACTAAGGAAACTGAAATGTTAACTCAAGTTTCCATTTTCTGGATTAAGTTTATTTTATTAACCTAGTTATGTGAATTACATTAATTTTACTCCTTGTGTCCTAGTACACTATCATCTTTGGTCCATATATGCTTTCATTGTTTTATTTATATTATTCATCCACTTGTTAGCTTATTTTTCCACAATAGAATTATTATCTTCCAAATTAGTTTTCTTATCCATGAAATAAAGAACTTAGGTTGTTTTCTATGATCTCTTTCAGTTCTGATGCTCCTTGAAGAGAATAAGGTCTGAAATGTGTTTGGCTTGATGCTGTTTTGTAACTAGTGCTTAGTAAATGGTAGTTATTGCCACCATTTATTATTACTATCATTATTAAATTTGACAAATTTCCACTACTGAACCTGAATTTGATACTCTGGAAAACTGATTAGAATCTCCAAGTTTATGGAGATTCACTGCCCACTCCTACTGGGCAATGAAATTTCCAGTGCTGTTTTTCCTGCTTGGTCCCCTCCAAACTGTCAGTTACCAATTAATCATTGATTTACAGAATTTCAAATTAGAAGAGATGTTAAAAGTCAATTGCCAGCAAAGGATGTAGCAAAGGAAGAAATGAGTTGTTTCATAAAGCAAACTCTTCCCAGAATAATTCTCTTTTGCAGAGTTTCAAAATGCGTCCTTACAGAATTCTTGTTCACTTCTACTAAACTGCCTGGATTTCTGTTCATAGCATTTTACCAAGGTCTTCTTTTAGAGCTGTGAGGGACCTTGACAGAGAGGCCCAGTGCTAGTGCAGCCTCATTATCAAGTAATATGTTGCTAAGTATAAGGCAGAGTAAAACTTAAAACTGCCAGTTTCCCGCCTCATGGAAAGTTATGGAGGGAGGTCAAGTCCAGCAGCTCTACTCTTCACATACAAAAAGGAAGCATTTACGCAACACTTGGATTTCAGCTTCTTTCCCAATGTTAGGGGTGGTTTTGCACTAATCGCCACTGTTCTATCTGTTCCTTGTCTCCCTTTGGCTACTGAAGAATCCATAATAGTGTTGAGATCACCAACAGAACTTAAGGTCTAGAAAGAAGTTGTTTTTACTGCAGCTGTTGATCCTTATCTGGAAGTACCATTTTGGCCAACTGGCTCTAATCAAGAAAGCTAATGAATTCATTTAGGTAGATCCCAAACAGGAAGCAGGATGTGATGTGAATCAATGGGAGGGAGGTTGTTTTGGTACCATTTAAGTATAGGAATCACAGTCTTTGAGAATGCAGACATAGTTGTAGTGGATAATAATTGCAAAAGTGATAGACAATAAGGGGGATGAATCTACATTACTAGGTTTGATTTGACAGAGGAGTGGGGTTCCAACTATCTTTTTATTGTTTTAAACAGGTTTTCCCCTTTTAAATACATATACAATGGAAGAATCTACCCTTTGAGTAAGCTAAACACTGGCATATGAACTGGTTTACAAAGTTGAAGAGTGGTTTGCCCATTTCCTACCTCATTTTCCAATTCTGTTTCATATTCAGTGCAATGAATGCTGTGTGTTTGTGCCAAGCAGGGCGCGCTAACAGAAAGCAAGAGTGTTAATGGAAAGAAGAAAAAATATCAATGAGCAATTTTGTCACTTTCTTGGAAACAACCCCCAAGTCTAGGGGGCCTGGTACTGTGATTCCTCTTCATTTCATTTAGATTTTGAAGTCCACAGGCAACATAGCTTTCAAAGAGAACTGTTTTATGTTGTCTTTGCAGTCCCAAACAATAATGGCCCCCAAATCCCAGGGAAACCCATGCCATGCTTCAAATTTGATGTGTGAAGTCCCTGTGCAGTCCTCACAGGGGTCATCCTCCTGTATGCTGATCATTCTCAAAACAGTCTCTCCCTCACACCTCTCAGAAAAACCCTTAAGTCTGGAGGAAAGAAAGACTGAGTAGCCTCTGGAAGTGTATGGAGATTTGAATCTTGATTGGAGTCTTCCAATGCCATCTGAAACCCATCAGATTTTAAAGGAATAATCCAATGTCCCCAAGGAGAGTTGCAGGTGGTCTGGGTAGCAATTAACAGTGATCAAATAGACTATAAACATTCTGAAATCAGGTTGGGGAGGGAGGAAGAGGTGTGTACAGACTGCCAGGCCTGCAACTAGACTGCCAAAACCCACACTTAGTATTTACACTTGTCCACCTATAAATAACTTTTACTCTGGAGTTATTCAGAGTCTGAAGTCCACCAGTCCTTTGTGCTCCAGTTCCTCCAGCTCCTCAACTGTCTCCAGTGCCAAGCATAATAATGCCTGACACATTCTAGGTGCTCAAAAGAGATGTATCCAATCGAATAAATGAGTGAAATACATTCCCTTCTGCAAGTGATTTCATTTTTGTGATCTATTACTTCAGTAATGTGGGGATGTTGCTTTATGCGTTTGTTTTGAAGATTATATAACATAGCAAACCTTCTATAATGTGTGAAGTATTTTAAAATGCTAATTTTTATGAGCTATGAATTAATCCTTACCAGTTTAATGAACTTTATGAATTCTGTATTTGCAGATCTGATTCCAGGCATGGGGTAAAAAATTGAAAAAGTGGAGCTTTGGTTGAAGAAAGATGTCCTGGCCCAAAGATATAGATGTGGTGAACTTGTCGATTTCAAAAACATTTCATCCATGCTTAAAAAGAAGGAGGGATGGGCAAAGAAGAGCAGAAATGTGGGAAGGAGTTAGGATTAGAGGGAGTACTTTTAAGATGACTTGAATCATTTCATTGAGGTTAATATTCTTTTCACAAGAAAACACAGTGTTCCCAAAAAGGCAGGGAGGTTGTCCAGGAAAAGAGGGTTAATTTCACCGTCAGCCTGCTGCAGTCACAGTGCACTAATCAGTAATGAAGGCGGCACAGCCACAAGTTTCATCTCAACTTCCTTTTTATATTGAAGTCCCTCGGTGTTATAGGGCCTTGCTTCTGAAAAGTTACCATTTTTTTTTCCCCCTGGTGGAAAAAAAAGAAGCCCTCATTAGACTGGATGCAACACATGAATGGAGTTCCACTTGGCTCAATATCCTCATCCACCTTTATATCAAATATTCGCAGAAACATCCTTCCTCAGCCCCACAGCTGGACTTCTACTCGCTGGTAGAAAAGCCTAAAACCCGATGCACAGATTTCGAAAGTGGTCAGGCGACAGATTTGGCTTGGGAGCCGCGGTGCTTGGCTTTTGCAAGAGTCGATGCGCCTTACCATCTTGTGTGGCAGTTTCTCCCGGCAGCAGAAAGTGTAAAATAAACATTCGAGGAAAGCATGAAGCATTAACGAAGTGAAAATCTCGGATTATTTGTTTGGCAATGACACGCGAGTGACCTCTTAAATACTTAGTAGTTTAAGGAGGTTCGGCGCGAGGATGAATGAATCTTGGGGCGCTTGACTCGCACCAGCGAGCAAATCTCTTTAGTCTTTGGCAAGTGACGGCAACTTAATAAAGACACAGGGGAGAAGAGGAGGAGGAAATAAGGAAAACCACAATGTGGGCGCTTTTTCAGGCCTTTGGAAAGATTCGCCTTTGGAGCCCGAGACCCTGAGGTTACAGCCTGGAGAACCCGGCGGCGCTAGGGCCTGCTGGACGCCAGGCAGCAGCAGTTTTCGGGAGGGCGGAGGTGGGAGGGAGGAGGGAGAATTGGGAAAAGGAGGGTTGTTAAGGGGGGCGGGGGGAGTCATTTATGCAGAGCAGGCGCTGCTGCCATTGCCACTCACACGCCTCTCGCGCGGCTCGGAGCCGGAGGGAGCGCTGGGAACTAGCGAGCAGCGCTTGGAGTCCGGGCCAGCAGAGGGGGCGCCCGGCCGCTGCTTGCACCCGCGCCTCCGCCGCGCTCGGGGGCTCGGAGAGCCGAGAGGGCGAGTCGGTGAGTCCGACAGCCGAGACTGGCAAGCCCCGACTGGGGGAGGGCGCCCGCCCCACTCCGCCGCGCCTGGAACCCGAGCCGAGGAGCGCCCGCCGACCGCCCCACGGGCCGAGAGAGCAGGAGCACAAGTCCCCGCAGCCCCAGGGATGGTCTAGGGGCCGGCGCGAGACTCGCTGCCCCGCTCGCCGCCGGAGCTCGCCTCCCGCTGCCGATAGCCCAGGACTGCGAACCGCCGCGGCGGGGGGCTGCGCGCCCGGGCTGCCCAGGCCGGAGAAGTTAGTTATGCGCGCCGCGGAGTGCGCCGAGCCAGCGAACAGGCGAGGGAGGCTGCAAAGCGCCGGGGCCATGGGCTGGGGGAACCGCTGTGGCTGCCCGGGATGGCTGGATCTGCTGTGCTTGCTGGCGCTGCTCGGGGGCTGCCTGCTCCCGGTGTGCCGGACGCGCGTCTACACCAACCACTGGGCAGTCAAAATTACCGGCGGCTTCCCGGAGGCCAACCGCAAGTTAAATTTTATATCCTTCATTTAAATCAGAACCTCTAACATAAAACACCTTGTGCAAATAAATTTGAAGAGACATTGATATTTTGCTTTTTTTGTGTTTCTTTTGTTTCTTGCAATCAAGTTCTAACCACTTTGCTTTCTCCTCATTAGAAAATCATGTCCTCTGTCTCCTTGTTTCAGATATATTTTTAAGAAGGGTTATTTCTAAATGTTTTCTTTTAATTAAGTCCTTAATAGCTCTATGATTATGTTTTGTTTTTACTTTAAATGAAGGTATCAATAACTATAATGAAAAGTAATCTAGACTTGGTGATCATTTTGGTATCTATTCTTAGTGTTATCGGTTTTTAAAGATAAGTTTTGTGTGTATGTTTCTGAATATAGAAATAGCTCTATTGATGTGGGAGTATAGGTTTGTAAAACAAGAGTCTGTGTGGTTGTTTTGAGTAGATGTAATAGGAAAGGTGTTAAACACACTTGCACCATTCATGATTACTCCACAATGACTGGCTGTTTACCCTCTCAGTATGTACCCTATTGAATATGTTCCCCAATATTCTTTTCAATGTGGTGATTACTAAAAAAAAAGTGCTAAGAAGGTGTACTTTGAATTCTTGTTCCCATCTAACTCTTCCCTATCCCCTTTAACTCATCATCAGCTTCCTGGCCCATGTGAAAAATAAGTGGAAGTGGTTGGGTTGGATGAACACTATCTTTTTTCTTACTTCTCAAGTCTTATTCTACTTTATGTTTGGCACTTTTGTACAACTTTGAAGTCTAAGCCAGTAATTGATCTATTTTCTCACTGTTGGAAAAGAGCTAGTATAATAGAGGACTCACTTTTGGCAAGTCTTTTAGTATTGTTACTCATCATTCCAAACCTTTTAGTATTTCTTTCTAGGCTACAGTTTAGACTGATCCTTTGTGGTGGAGATTCATCAAAACAGCTTTTGAGAAACTTCCACTATAGGGACTAAATTCCTTTGTTTCCATTTTAACTTCATGGTATTATCACTTTAAGAGTTCTTGAACTTGTGTAATGAGATACTATTTCTGTTTTTTCCCACTGGAATCAAATTTCCATTAATTTAAAAATGAAATTTCCATTAAATTTTGAATTCCTCGTCTAGGAAAGCTTATTTCTCCTTTAGATATCCTTTGATTTTTGAGAAAAGGCAATGCTAGACTGTCTCATATTCCACCCCTTGCAGAAGCAATGCCCTAAAGTTAGTTACCTGGTTTCCTGCCCTAGTAATCAAAAACAGCAAGGAGCCCCTTTCTCTGCACGGCTGGCCAAGGGCTTCTCAGAATTACTCTCTTTACCTATCATCTAATTCCTATCATAGCCCTCCTCATGAACCTATTATTTATTCCCTTTTGTCTTTTGTTCCTGGTACATGTTTGTTCCATATTTTAATTCATTTGAACGTCAGATATAGTTTAGCCAGTAAGCAACTTGGGACTTCTTATTTATTTAAGCCACGAATGCTCACTGGTAGAGTCAGTCTTTTTTAAACGTAATTATGTATGCATAGATAGCTATATGGTCTGCTTACTAAATATTTGTCATCTGAGACAGTGCTCCTAGCTACATATTAACTGAGAAGCTATATTGCAGTTTTGTGGGAGACACTTTTACTTGGGGTGGCCCTCCTCCTCCCTACTGCTTAGCTGGCTGAGGAAGTAAGACTATGGCCTAACTTCCTTTCTCTTCCACTGACTTCCTGTTGCTAGACGGGTACCCTAGAATGCCCAGACCGAGGTGTAAGTTTTCTTAAGAGCTGAAGGTTATCACAGTGTCATACATACTATGAGCTTGATCATGACAGGCAAGGGAAATACCATACCTGCTTAGACCCCAGAGAACTGTACCTGGAAGCCTCCACATAAGCACTGAAACTGGGGATGAAAAATTCATCTCTTTTTCCCTTCACTTTTCTGCAGTCTTTGTAGAAGGAGACTAGTGCTCTTTTTCTTTTTTATCTTTTTTTTTTCAGATTTATATATTTTTATTTTTATTTCTACAAGAACTGGGGTACAGGCCAGAGATGCGGGGGGTGAGAGGATTCACCAGAGACAGAGTAGGGAGCAAACTAGGCAGATTGACTGAAATACACTGCTCAGGGGAGCAGCGGGCAAGACAGGAGAGGTCTGCTGTGGATGTGGGTATCTCCCTGGCCGACTGGGAATTGAACCTGCGCTGCAGAGGCTGCAGACAGCTTCTCAGCGCTGCGCTCAACCCTCTGCACCACTGGGGAGGCCCTGGGTACTCTTTTTCTCTGTTTACTCTACGTGTCTTTAATCTACCTTCCAAATTTGTACTGTTTAGACAATTGGATTAATTCCCGGAGGTAATCCTGGGGCCTGGCATACTGAGACAACAAGTGGTTTTCATATTCTAATTTTTTAAAAGATTTATTTTTATTTATTTATGCATATAAGAACTGGGGTGTAGGCCAGAGGTGTAAGGGTGGGAGGATACACCAGAGACGGAGTGGGGAGCAGAACAGGCAGAACTACTGAAATATACTGCTGAGGGAAGCGGCTGGCAAGACAGGAGCAGTCTGCTGCGCCATGTGGGTTAGCTGCCTGGCCAGGGATTGAACTCATGCCACAGTGGCTGGCGATAGATAGTGCTGAAAACTTTAACTCCTGCACCAGCAGGGAAGCCCCATATTTTAATTTTCATGTTAACTTTTTCTTGTTCTATTCTCCCAATCATCCAGTTAAGAATTTTTGTATTTGTACTTGATCCTAGATGGAATGAGAGTTTAAATACTGGGCCATTTAGTTAATATTAGCATGAACTCTAAGCTGAAAAAGGTGTATATTGATATTATAGACTACTTTTTAAGTTTATTGGATTATTACAGAGACAAACTATTTCACACGCTGCAGTTAACATGAAGGTAACTTTGGGTTTTGGAGGTGGTGGTCAGGGCCTTACTTGAGGGTTGAGCCTTTTAAATTCTTTTTCCAATTTTTAGTAATTAGGGTGTCATATACAGTATGTGCATACATCTTAAGTACACAACCTGATGAATTTTTTGTGTGCTTACACTTATTTGCACAAACCAGATCACAGTAGAGATTTCTCATACTCCAGAAGCTCCTTCAGTGTTTTTTACTTCTCTCACCATGTATTACTTTTGCCTGTTCTCAAACTTGATACAAATGGAATCAAACAATATGTCTTTGTGTCTGATTTCTTTCACGTAATAGTATGTCAATGACATTAATCCATAGTACTGTGTTCATCCCTCTAGTATATTTACCTACTGTCTGTTTGTGTTAAGTGCTATGCAAGTCCAATACAGTGAGGTGGAGGAAGAACAGGAGTGAGGCAGGGGAGAATGGAAGCACTGCGAGGAATTATATTACCGTCCTGGCCAATACCCCACAGTGGGCTGTGAAGAAGTACAGCTCATCACTTGGCACTTGGCCACTGTGGGGAGTTTGCAGAGAAACTGTGCTCAGTGCAGTCCATAAAAGGAAGGAAGAAACGGAATTGATATGCCGGCTCATTTCTGTTTCTTGATTTTCTTTTGAGTTTGCACCACGGCAAATCATCTTTGTCTTGTTCACCAGAGAAATGCAATTAAAATAAAAAGCAGAGTAACCCTTGAAGGAGAAATAATATCTCAAATGGGCAAAACACAGCATTGTCGTAACAAAGTAGAAGGGGAAAGCTTTGCTGTGTGATTTTTTTTGTCTTTATCTTGAAAAGTGACTTTTGCTGACTTCACAGTCAGTAGTGGACTGTAATGGAATCCTTTTAAAATAATGCTGTGATAGGTTCCTTGCTTTGTTGCATGACAAGCGGTTCCTGGCCCATCTTTTACATTTTCTGCCCTAGACTTGGAATCATTCCTGTCTCCCAGGGGTTATGGAGATAGAGCATTTAGAGACCAGGGGCTGGTTGTTATACATTCATTGAGCCTCTAAAATTTCTGTTTTTTCCCCCTAAAATCTTACCCAGTATAATCTATCATTATAGGAATTTGACTAGAGAGTTGAATAAGTTAAATGGTTAAAGACCAGATGTCTTCCTTTTGAACTGTTGAAGGTTAATTTAACATTTCATGGGGGTCAACTCTTTTTATTTCCAAACATTATATTTTGTTTTACTCTTTTGCTTCTGAGCATACTTAATTATCATTGTTTTCTAAAATGAAATTGAAGCTTCTGTGTTTTCATTCTCTTTCTTTTCCTTTTCCTTCCATTAGTTATCTTTCTACCCAGTGACCTTGCCTTCAGGTAAGGGCACAAGCTGTCAACTGAGTAAGGCACATGTGTACCTGTCACTGGGAGAAGAGGTTGGAAGCACAGTTTTCAAAGTACAGTGGCTTCTGGTGTGTTCCACATTGGTCGTGGTGCATGTGACTGGTGGCATTTTGTGGTAGCTTAGCACCACGTGTTTTACTTTTCTGCATGTCTAAGGACCATGCAGACATATGCATCTGTCAGCCTGTGTGGCAGCACAAACTGACCACTGAGGCTGAAAAAGCAAAAGTTGAAAAAGTTCTACTCTGGGAAAGTACAATCTCTGGGTCAGAGGGGAGATTGCAATTTATTGACTTGTCAGGACCTTTGGAAATGAAAATAAAATCCAGGCAATTTCTAATTTCTCTGTTTTGCTTTCACTCTCTCTTTTTTTTTAGATGCAGTTCGAACATTAAGCAATGCCGAGGACTATCTAGATGATGAAGACTCAGACTAACTCCTTTCCAGAGCTTTAAGATCTACAACTTCTATTGCTTTTGCCATTCCAAATCTTGTCTTTGCCAGAAGAGTGTTTCTAACTGTAAAACAAAAACAACTACATGAACATGGCAGTATTGCTCTGTGTTTCAGTAGAACGTGTAAATGAGCAGTTCTTACCTTTGATTTGCCAATAAGTGACTGGAGCGTTTTCTGTATAATGTACATTTTGGTTCACCAGAGTAGAGCAAGAAGAGATTATTTCTATTTATCAAGCTAAAGGAATGTTTTAAGAATGTTTTTCTTTAAAAAAAAAAATCAGGATAGTTTTTTTTAATTAAACTTCTTTACCTCAGGAATTGAGATATTTTGAGTGGATTTTTCAAGGGGGCCGAAATGCATATTATAATAATAAACCAAAAGACTTAAAATTGTCAGCTATCCTGACAAAAATAAACATTTTAAGAGACTTCATTCTTTCTGTCTGTTTTTGTGGTATCGCTCTTTGCTGGTAAATAAGTAAAGCTTTTTATATTTATACTTACCTAAATACTGGTTTATTTTTAATCGTATTTTGCACTTATTCACAGAAGAATCCTATTAGCCAAATTCTAGTTAACTTCCTATATTTGATTGATTAAAGGCTAGACAATATTTGAGATGATACATTTCTAATAAAATATGTATATTTAATAATTATGAGAGTTTCAAGTTTATTTTCAAGCTTACAGCTTATGTAAAGAAACCCAGGAATTCAAATCTTATGTTTGTTTAAGATTTGCGAGATACCAGAGTTTTCCATAATGAGTAGCCAAGAGCAATGAAATTATTATTTTTTTAAGATTTATTTTATTTTTGCACAGAAGAATCGGGGTGTAGGGCCAGAGGTGCAGGGGGGTGAGAGGATTCACCAGAGACAGGGTGGTGAGCAGAGCAGTCGGATTGACTGAAATACACTGTTAAGGGGAGCAGTGGGTAAGACAGGAGAGGTCTGTTGTGCCATATGTGGGTTAGCTCCCTGGCCTGAAATTGAACTTAGGTTGAAGTGGTGATAGAATGATAGGACTGAGACTTAACCCCTACACCATCAGGGAGGCCTGAGCCGTGATCTTATATGGCTGTTTTTCACTTTGATGACATTTGTTTTCTCAAAGCATAGCTTTATGTCATAACTATTTGGATTCTTGGGTAAAACTTCACTTAACATTTCAGGGAGGGCCTCCCTGGTGGCCTAGGGGTTAAGTTTCAGCACTATCACTGCCATGGTCTGAGTTCCATCCCTGGCCAGGTAGCAACCCACATGGTGCAGCAGACCTCTCCTATCTCACCTGCTGCTCCCCTCAGCAGTGTATTTCAGTAGATCCGCCCGTTCTGCTCCCCACTCTGTCTCTGGTGAATCCTTTTACCCCCACACCTCTGGCCTGTACCCCAGTTCTTTTACATAAAAATGAAATACTGAAGTGTTTCATTTGGAGATTCTAACTTTCTGTCACTACAGTGATAAAATTAAAAAAAAAATGACATGACCTTTGGCATTTGTCTAGATTCCAGCCTCTAGGCCCAGAAGTATACTTTGTAAGAAGATTTCAATGCTTATTTCAGAAAGCACTTTCTTGAAGAGAAAGAAATGTTTGAAAAAGGAAGTGGGCTAGCCCAGGAAGTGAATAACCGCCGCTATAGGTGTTTCTTCTGTCTATAACTGTTTTTTTTCTCTGTGGGTGTCTTGAGAAACATACCCTGAGAAGGCTGTTTCAGGTCTTTCAAATACCCCAACTAACTTTTTGTAGCAAGAAATCTTTGTAAGTAGTGGCAGCAAAGAATAAACACAAAAACTGAAATAAATCAGAGGGTTTTTTATTCTCAAAAGAAACATACTATTAATTTGAGTTAAAAAATTATATTTTTCATAAGCCTAAGCTTAAAGGTCAGAAATTCTTGTTGAAAATTACAGTTGATCCTTGAACAACATGGGGATGAGGGGTCCTGACCCCTATGCAGTTGAGAATTTGTTTATCACTTCTGAGTAACCCCAAAATTATCTACTAATAGCCTCTGTTGATCAGAGAAGCCTTACTGTATTAGATACTGTATTCCTATAATAAAGCTAGAGCAATGTTATTAAGATGATCATTGGGAAGAGAAAATACATTTACAGTACTGTGCTATAAGTTTACATCTTCTATTTACAAGAAAATGCATAAGTAGACATATAATTCAAATATATGTCAACTATATATCTTTTCCTACAGAAATATTAAGACTTTATTTTTAAATGATGCTTGTGCTTTAACAAAAAATAAAAACTAATTTTTTGGTCTTGTATACTTTGGGCCTGAGGTAATTAG
This sequence comes from Talpa europaea, assembly GCF_964194135.1. Classification (NCBI taxonomy): domain Eukaryota; kingdom Metazoa; phylum Chordata; class Mammalia; order Eulipotyphla; family Talpidae; genus Talpa; species Talpa europaea. Next base: position 23,107 of record NW_028167975.1, read on the forward strand.
GATAGATGCCATCTAAGCACTCTAATTTTTTTTGTATTACTTTTTATTGAAGTAATGTTGGTTGACACTACATCCGAGTCAGAAGGATAGGTTCACACTTCAGATGTGTTACACCACATTCACCACCAAATCACCAACAATTGTCCACCACAATCCATTGGACCCTCTCCTTCCTTTGCTCCCCACCGACTAACCTCCACCTCCGGTAGCTTCAATTCTATAGTCATGTCTCTAGGGTTTGTTTTGGTTTAGCTTTACCTGTTCCATTGTTTTATTTCCCTATATTCCACATATTCGTGAAATCCAGTGTTTGTCTTCTGACTTATTTCACTTAGCTTAGTCCCTTTCAGTTTCATTGATGTTGTCACAAGTGGCAAGATTTCATTTATTTGTTTATGCATACAAAAGCTGGGGTGCAGGCCGGAGATGCAGGGGAATGAGAGGATTCACCAGAGACTGAGTGGGGAACAGAACAGGCAGATGTACAGAGATACACTGCTGAGGGGAGCAGCAGGCAAGACAGGAGAGGTCTGCTGTGCCATGTCTGCTGTGCCTTCCTTCATCTTTTTTTTTTTCCTTTTTATAACTGAATAGTATCCCATTGTGTGCCTATAAAACATCTTAACCCAGGCATCTGTCATTTGGCACTTAAATTGTACCATTACTTGACTATTGTAAACAGGGTTGCAATGAACACATATATTCCTTTAAGTTTGAGTTTTTTCATTCTTCTGATAGATACTTAATAGAATTGGTAGATAATATACAGTAGATCTACTTTTAATATTTTGAGAAACCTCCATACTGTTTTCCATAGGGGCTGGACCAGTCTTCATTCCCACCTACAGTGTATGAGAGTTCCTTTTTCTCCATACTCTTGCCCACACTTGTTTTCTGTCTTTTTGATATAGACTATTCTCACATGTAAGCACTTAGCTGTTTGGTTTTGATCTTAGCACTTAGTTTTTTTTTTTAACATTGGCAGAAATGATACAGTTTAGATGAATACAACTTTTTTTTAAATGTTGCCGATATTTGTGTATTTAAGATATGAATAGGGGGACTTCACTGTCTTCTAACATCAAACCTATGAGAATTCTACAGAGTTGGTTAATTAAAGATTTTTGGGGAATGGAAGTCAGACTTAGGTATATGCCTGATTTTTTTTTTTTTTTGGTGAAATAAGGCATTGCAATTAACTGCTTGTAACTCCATGGAAAGCTTTACTTTTGCTTCTGTTTATTCAGCCTAGCTGATCTGAGCTTTTTCAGAGATTGTTGAATGCTGAACTCAGCAACAAAAATTGTTTCTAAGAACATGCCAATGTGCTGACTCTGTACAGAGGAGAGCTTTGATTATGTTCTGGAAGTGACTCTGGCGGTTTTGTTGTAACCTGAGCTTTCAGACAGTGTGGCCTGAATGCCTTCCCAGTCCTTTGGACTGTGAGATACTTGTCCAGTTTTAGGCCCAGTAGCCTCATGCAAAGAACAGCTTTTGACTTTCCCATTCAGTTTCCTTTCTGGGATTGGTCTGTTGCAAATTACCTGTTGTTGGGTTGTCAAACATTAGAGCAGTCAGTTTGCATTTCTTTAGTGATCCCCACACTGTCCTCTTTTTTCACTAGATTAGCCATGTTGTTACCCAAAAGGAAATGTTGAGCAAAGCAGTGGTGAATTTATTTTTATCTTAACAAACAACTTATGTATAATTTTTTTTTTTTTTTGTGGGACCCTCGCCGGTGGCCAGGGAACGAACCGGGGCTGCAGAGGCTGCGGGCAGCCTCGCAGCCTAGCGCTCAACCACTGTGCCACCAGGGGAGGCCCATGTATAATTTTTATATATTTATAAAATATGATATAATTTTATATGTGTATAATATATAATGCTGATATATGTAATTTATGTATATTATATATAGTATCGTTTATATATATGATATATATACTATAATGCTGAAAATGAAATCTCAGCTACTTGTAGGTAGAGGAAAATACAATTATTACATAAATGCTTTCCTCATAAATGTTCTTTATTGTGCAAAATTTTTGATATGCTGTTATTTCTTATTGTGTGAGCTATTTTTCTTACCTTCATAAGAAGATTAGGCTGATAGGCTGTAGAGCTGAACGATTGCGTCTGCTCTTTGGCATGTCCCTGTTGACTTTGATCTTGTGCTTGTCCTCCTTCTGTGTTGTATGTAGCAGTAGTGGTCAGAGAAGCCATACATTGTGCAGTCAAACTTTGAAGTGTCTGATTGCTAAAAGTTGAGGTTTTGGTGGGAGAAGTATTGCACAAGATTCTGCTCTCCCTGTTTTAACTGAAAATATAACTTTGGTGTATGTACAGTTTTTTAAGTGAAGAAAAAACTACAGGCCACAAATTTATGGTTTCTGCTTCCATATTTCTTAATAACAAGTCTTTACAGCTGCCCCTCCCTTGAAATGATATAAAATTAAATAAAACTACCTTTTACTGCCTACTCTGCCAGTTCTGTGCGAGGCACTATCATAGACATGATGTCCTTGGGTCTTTACAACAAACCCAGGTGGCGAATATTAATGCCCCTAGCTTTCTTGCAGAGAAACTCAAGTTTGAAGTAGTCGCTGGCCCAAGGTCACACTGCTTGAAGGTGGAAGTTCAGGTGTGCTGAGTCCTGAGCTTCTGGCACTTGCTGTCCCCTGGCTGATGATGTCATTCACATGCTGTCAGGAACATATATAAGAACAGGCCAGCCCCTTTTACAACTTGAGCCCTGGAGGTAGCATCTAATAAATTCAGCATAACTGCTAATTTAATTAAATGTATTACTTAAGCCAACCTTAGAACTTTTCTAAAGGATCCTTCCCTGCTCCCTACCAAAAAAAAAAAAAAAAAAAAAGGGTAACAAAACGTTTTGGTTCCCAGTAACCCTGAAGAACTATGATATAATGAAAGAGTACTCCCAAGTTGCCAAAATTTCCTACTCTGTGCACATTGGAGGGTGAATAAGTATTACAGAAGGACAGCCTAGATTGGCAGCTGTTCACTTGGCTGTGGTTTTTGCATTGCTAAATTCAACATTTCCCTCAGATTGTCTTTGAGCTCCTGACATTTCCACATAACCATGAAAATAAATTCATCCCTGGGAAGAGTTGGAGAATGTCTTACCCAAGTCTGGAAACTCGTTATGAACATGCAGGTAAGCTCACACTTACCAGGCAGCGCTCTATTCTGTCAGTGACCATCCTGCTTAGGGTTCCCGATAGGCTCAACCTCCCACCTCGGCTTACACCATTGCCAGCTTGGAGCTGGTGTTAAAACTGAGGAAATCCAAAGGTACGAGTTAGCCTGAGGAGAAGCAGGATGGAAAGTGGAAGAAAAGACAGGAGGAAAGAGGAGAAGGAAAGGAGCTGAACGGCAATGGAGAAATGCAGAGCTTTTCTAAATTACAGTTCTGATATGAAATCATAAATGCTTCAAGAAATGGGCACTGCAGTGGAACTCTGGATTCAAGTTTGGCTCTGCTGCTTATTGCTGAATGACCTTGGACAGAGTACCTAAAATACTTAGTTTATTTTAGATAATCTTAGCTATTTAGCTGGAAACTTAGATGTTTAGCTGCAAAATGGGGGCAGTCATAATATCTACCATCTAAAATTAACAGGATTAAATAAAATGATGTTTATCCACTGATCCAGAATAGTACTTGGCAGAGAAATTGCTCAATAAGTGTTGGCTATACTCATAAGACTGAATGAGGAAGTTTTTTTAAAAAAGAAATAGATGCGTGTATATGAAGGATGTGCCAACAAAGGTTTTTCAAAGGCACCACCTTTGTTATGAAAAGCAGGATTTCCTAAAACACTTTGAAAATGAGTGGAAGACAATGATGCTTCCCTCTAGTCATTTAGGACTTTACATGTAGGAACACTTTTCATTATAAATATACTTTTTGTGAGTTATGGGAAAGAGGTGTATAATAGAAAAGACCTAGTTATAAGTGTTAATGTTAAAGTCATTCAAAGGGCAAGCGAAGACAATGTCTCTGCTATTGCTTTGGAGTGGTCTGGTGGACTTGAAAGACCCCAGGTTCCATGTTGGGCATGTGATGATTTCAAATTGGAAAGGTGTTTGGTATAACCATATTGCCCTTACATGCCTTACAAGCAATTCATCTCCTCAAATGGATTAGGTTTGCAACTTCATATGTATCCTCTATAAGATCTAAGCATCAAGGATTTGGTCTCTCAAGTCTCAATGAGATAGAGAATCAAAGACATTTAGAAGTTAAATGTACAATCCTCACAAACTTTGAATAAGAATATGATTGATTAAAATTAAGTTGGGGGTCTCCCTGGTGGTGCAGGGGTTAAAGTCTCAGCTGTTGCCTGCCAGTGTGGCATGAGTTTGATGCCCTGACCAGGGAGCTGACCCACATGGCGCAGCAGTCCTCTCCTGTCTCACCCACTGCTCCCCTCAGCAGTGTATTTCACTTGACCTGCCCATTCTGCTCCCCACTCTGTCTCTGGTGAATCCTCTCACCCCCTACATCTCTGGCCTGTACCCCAGTTCTTGTATGCATAAATAAAAAAAATCTGAAGAATTAAGTTGGATATTTCACTATTGTGCACTCCAGCAGGAGAATAGCTATAGCCATAAGAAATGCCCTTTTATGCAAGGGGTATGTCTAAGATGTAGAAGTGAGACCTGTGCACACAGGTTAGTGTGAAGAATAGCCAAAGTCTACTCATTGACTAAAACTAGAAACAGCTTCAGGGAAATCCACAGCCCTGGAAAGTACTCGGATGGAGAGGGTACATCCCCATGACACCAGGGTGCAGGGGAAAAACCAGGCCTGCAACCCTCATCCCATCCTTTCTTAGCCCCGTGGCATTGATCAGGGTCCCTGCTTCAGACACCTGTAATGAGGATTAGGTGATATTGTCTCCTTGCTCCTAACGCAAACTGTCATTGCTGCATTTTTTAGAGAACCTTGATCAAGGACCTCGTTTTTGAAAACCTCAGATTACAGCATAACCCACTGTTGCTGCCGTGTCAACTTTCCAGGGTGTGATACTCTCATCTGCAGAAGGAGCCCTGCACTTAATCTCAAAACTGAATTCAGAAGGTGGGGCTCAGGACGAAAGGGTACTTGGGGATCTTCTGCTTTCACATAATTGAGTATGTAAATGTGGTATGATGTCTCAGGAGGTTATTATCAACTTTAGATCTGCATTTATCAGTGCTGGGGGTATTGTTTCTTTGAGTGAAATAACTTTTCATGTATTTTCAACCTTTGGTCACCACTAAGAGATGCTACATGAAATTATGCCTTTTTTCACTCTTAAAATTTGGATTATGCTTTATTTCTCTTTCCATTTTTCATTATTAGTCAGCAGTGGTTCTTCTTCATTGTTATATGAATTCATTAATTACAACTCCTCCTCCTCCTCCTCCCATCACTGCCGCCTCTATTAAGCATTTATACTCCACTTGAAAATTTCAACTTGAAAACTGTAAATGCTGATATAAAAATTGTTCTTAAATTTTGTCCATGAACAGCCCATAGATAATACTTATTCAGACCAATATCTGATCGCATCCCCCTTTTTAGATAGTTGGAGTCTGAGATTCAGAATTGACTTCCTACGGAAACACAGCACTTAATGACAGACCTGATCACCAATGAAGAATCAGACAGAGAATTTGAGGTAGATGTGAATATTTTTACATCAGTTTGTGTATGAGAAATCTGTTTCCACTTAGGCATTTTTTGCCTTTAGTGGATTTTCTAAGTTCTTTACGTTAAGTTCTCTCTCTCCATCTTCCCTTTTCTCTTTCAATTATATTTTGGTAAAACAAAAGGAGAATGGGAAAACCCTCAATATAATCAACTAATTAATTTTTAAAGAACTGTTAAAAGGATAATATGGTAAGCAATTTAAGTACAGCCAAAATGAAATTTGAAATGATTGAGTTTGTTGGCTATGTTTTATGATTGGTTCCTATTACCTACCCTAGATGAAAAGGAATTGAGGGCCTCCCCTGGTGGTGAGGCAGTTTGAGTGCCACGCTGTGAAGCTGTCCGCAGCCTCTGCAGCACCGGTTCGATTCCAGGCGGCTGGTGTGGGTCCCACATGGTGTGGCAGACCTCTCCTGTCTCGCCTGCTGCTCGCCTCAGCAGCGTATTTCGTCAGTCTGCCTGTTCTGTTCCCCGCTCTGTCTCTGGTGAATCCTCTCACCCTCCTGCACATCTGGCCTGTACCTTCGTTCTTGTATAAATAAATAAATAAATCTTAAAAAAAAAATGATTGCGACTTTCTTTAAAAAAGAAAGAAAAGGAATTGAAACCCCTTTATCCTATATTTAAGGTATCTGAATTACTATAATAACAAGATGACATCAGTTCCTCGGAATATTTCCAGTCATAGGGAATGTCCACAGAGAATGTCAATTGTCTATCAACAATGGATATTGCTAGTGTTCAGCAAATATTTACTTCCATTAAAAAAAAAAATTGTGTGCTTCTGAAGGAATTGGGGTATAGATCAGAGGTGTGAGGGTTGAGAGGGCCCACAAGAGACAGAGTGGGGAGAAGAATAGATTGATCCACTAAAATACACTGCTAAGGGGAGCAGTACATGTGGGTTAGCTTCCTGACAGGGGATCAAACCCTCAGGCCTTACGCCTTAGGGGTGATAGCACTGAGATTAACCCCTAGGCTACCAGGGAGGTCCTTTACTTTTATTTTTGTTTTAGATTCTTCCTTTTTAAGTCAAAGAATAACTAAATTTTAATTTTTTATTTGTCTAGCAGGATTGTCATTAAGGTCCATTGAGGAATCCTAAGAATAAAACTGTGGCAAAAAGGTAATGTTTCAGTAAATACTGTGGCCATTAAGTTTTCCTTTAAACCAAGAGCCCTATAAACTATGTAATAACTTCAAATGAATAAGGACACAAGACTGGTTTCATTTCAATTTTTATTGATGTGCCTTGCTTAGTTTAATAGTTTGTATATATTTTCATGCAGTGTCAATAATTATTTCCCATAAATTCAAACCAGTAGGAATGGAGTTCAAATTAGTTTGTGGGTCTTTTCTTTCTATGCAATTGTAGTTTAATGATAAAAGCAGAACAATATATATCTAGTACTATCACATTTTCCTTTTTACTGCAAGCTGTATAATAGACTTTATTCTCGATATATGTCATTTTTATTTCTCTTTCAATATAATTTCTTAATGTGAGAAAAGCTAGCAATATTCATTTTTAAAAGAATTCTTCAAAAGAATTCTTCAAGTATATTATTGTTGTCTGTTTTGTAAAATCTATGAGAATTCTTTGTTCATCCCCACACCATTATGGAGTTTTAATAGTGATTTGAAAGATTATCTATTATTTGATCTTTTTTAGTATATGTGCTGCTGAAGCAAACACTATTATTTTATCTTTTAAAAAATTGGATTGCATCATCTGTTGCTTAAAGTACTTTTAAGTTTTTATTTAAAGTTGGGATACAAATGCCCAAAAATAGATGACTGGATCAAGAAGATGTGGTACATATTACACCATGGAATATTATTCAGCATTCAGAAAAGATAAACACATGCAATTTGCAGCCACATGGATGGAACTGGAAGGAACCATGCTCAGTGAAATAAGCCAGAAAGAAAAAGGAAAATACCGGATGGTCTCACTCATAGCAGGAATCTAGAAAACTTAAATAAGGGACCAGGAAAAAAAATAAGCATAAGAAAGAAAACATCAAAATCAACAAACAACTATGAACCAGAGACATTCTATGGGGGGTGGCGGGCGGGGAAAGGAGAGATTGGGGTCAAAATAAGGGGATTGTAATTGTATGGGGAATATAAAAATAAAATTTAAATAAAAAAAAATAAAGTTGGGATGGCCTATTCTCAAACATTGTTTTATGGCCTGCATGCATTTTTTTAAATAAAGAAAAAATTGCATTATTTACAAATATTGATTATAGCAAACTAACATTTAAATGCAGTTATTGGATAAGAACAAAATAATCACTAGCTTCACTCATTCTTTTGGAATTTTGCTTCTAGACCTGCATTTCACCCCCTTCTCCTTCAACCCTTAATCCAGTTTACAAACCAGTCTTGCCAATCCTAACTCCAATACGATGTCTCTCAAATCTCTGCTTTCCATTCCACTTTCACTACTACTGCCTGGATTCTCAAAGGTTTGTGTTCTTGTTTTGGGGGAATATAATCTAAGTAGAGGGTGCTGGATAATCAAGTAAACTGAGAAGTGATGGTCTTAGAGATTTGATGGTAAACTGCAGACAAGAGTCAGCATAACCACAATTAGAAAGAGCCAGAGTTGTAGCAGGGAAGAAGACACACTCCACATTAGCAAATGAGGCAAAAACCTGAACTTGTGGGAACAGAATGAGGAAGTGGACTAAGTCAATCTTCAACATGTCTCTGGGATAAACCTATAGGTGTGGCTGGTAAGGTTTGCTATGCTAGATGGCCAGCACTCCAGCTCAGACTCTTCTGAAATTCTTTATCTTATTAGAAGAAGATAATAAGAAGGCATTTTCTGTTCCATTCCTTTCTGCACATGACTGACATGACATTTTACCTAGATGACGATTTTCTTAGTGAATCAATCACCGCCTTTTCTTACTCTTGAAACTGAGATCCAATGCAATTTCTATTCTGTTGCATTTTCTGTTCTGTTAGGCTAGAAATGATCTCTTTTTTCTTTAATTTCCTGTAAGATTTGTTGTTTTCACTTTTCAGTCACCATACAGCAAATATTTTTGTGCCATAGTTATTTGTTCTGTGTCTGTATTTGTGCCCTATTATTTCACGGAACTCTTTGAAGATAGGGTCTCTCATTGCTTCTGCCTCAGATAGCATAGTGCCTGGCATAGAACAAATGCTTAAATAAATTAAAAAAACACAGTAAAACCAACTTTACATACTTTTCTATGTAAAGTTCTGTGAATTTCATACATGTATGATACATACATGTATGGGTTATTAGAATAGTTCTGTCACTGCAGTAACCCTCTATGCTGTCTCCTTATAGTCACTTACTCCCTTATTTATCCCTTGTCAATCACTCTATCTCTGTTACTGATCCATCCTTATAGTTTTGTCTTTTCCAGAGAGTCACATAAATAAAAGCCTACAGTATGTAACCTTTTGGAAATTTTTTACTCAACTTAGTGATTTTGAGATTTTCGAGTTTGTTGTAAAGAGATAGCAAGAGATTTTTTTTTATTGCTAAGTAATATTCCATTTTATGAACGTATCATAGTTGCTGAAAATTTGGGTTGTTTCCACTTTGGAGCAATTATTAAAAGTTATAAATCTCTCTCTCTTTCTCTCTCTCTTTCTTTGTGTGTAACAAATCCAATTTCCTTTTATTTCTGTCTCTGCCAGGGGATAAGGCAACAAGAATAGCTCACGTATCTGGATTCCAAATTACCCACTTTTGCTTGAGGCTTTCCCTGGGGCATTTCAAATGCATTTCTTCTCTGGCCATTTACTTTGGAAACAGCTTCATTTCCTCTGCAACTGCACCCAAGATCCAATGTACACTGGTCTCTGTAACAGCCCAAACGATAACTGAGCCATATATAAGTCCCTGATTTCCATAGAATATTCTGCAGTGCAGCCTGTACCTGGGACCTGGCAGAGACCACCTCTGAACAGCTTGGGCTGCGCACCGCGACTCTGTGGGAGAGGAACACTCGCCCAGGTGTGTTAATCTCTGTAGGACCCACAGCCCTAAGATTCCCGCCTGAGCAGGGTCATCTCGCGAGACCTGATCTAAGAGGTCCCGCTGTAGGTATGACTGGGCAGATGAACTTGAGTGCCCGGGACACGGTGCTACCCTCCACCGGCGTGGCATGCTCCACTACGTCGCGTACAAGCAGCGGCAGCGCACACTCCTGCAGCCGCAAGCTTTCTTGCTGCGCGTCTTGACTGCAGGCTTCCTTCTGCTGCTGCTGCCCTCCTGGACTGAGCTGAGGCCTACAGACCCAGCGCGAGCTTGGCCAGGCACCTGGTAAGTCCTTTTTGAAAGAACAGACAGATAAATGGTTTTAGGAACTGCTACATCTGTGATGGGACTCATTGGAGACTGAAAAAGAAAACTTTCCTTTTGCTGAACACATTTCTGGGGTGGCACTATCTGCATGTGGGGTTTCCATGCTGAGCAGTCCTCCAGGCACAGGGTGTCCTGTAATTCATTTTGGTTCCGATACTATGTCCCTGGGGTTAGCCTCCAGGCCCCACAGATGCAAGGCTCACAGTTCAACAAGGCTGCCCCTTACTCATTCAGAGACCTGTCATCTGTGCTTCTGACCAACTGGATATAAATCAGTTATAGTCCCCATACAATTCCCACCCCCCTTGTTTTGATCCTGCTCCCTCTTCCCCCTCTGTAGTGTGTCTCTGGTTTATAGTTGCTTGTTGATTTTCATTTTTACTTTATTATAATTACTTTTAAAAAAGATTTATCTATGCATACAAGAGCTAGGGTACAGGCCAGAGGTGTGGGGGTTCACCAGAGACAGAGTGGGGAACAGAGCAGGCAGACTGACCGAAGTAAGCTGCTGAGGGAAGCAGTGGATGAGACAGGAGAGGTCTGCTGCACTATGTGGGTTGCTCCCTGGCTGGCCGGGGGTATCGAACTTGTGCTGCAGAGGCTGCAGACAGCTTCATAGGTTGTGTCTTAACCCCTTGCGCCACCAGGGAAGCCCTACTTTATTATAATTAGGCTTTTTCCTGTTCCCTTATTTAGGTTTTCTAAATTCTTGCTGTGAGTGAGACCATCCGGTATGTTTATAGCAGCACTATTTACAATATCTAAGCTATGGAAACAACCCATATGCCCAAAAATAGATGACTGGATCAAGAAGATGTGGTACATATACACCATGGAATATTACTCAGCAATCAAAAAAGATAAACTCATGCAATTTGCAGCAACATGGATGGAGCTGGAAGGGATCATGCTCAGCGAAATAAGCCAGAAAGAAAAAGAAAAATACCAGATGGTCTCACTCATAGCAGGAATTTAGAAAACCTAAATAAGGGACCAGGAAAAAGACTTATTATAATATAAGTAAAAATCAAAATCAACAACCTCCATTCTTAGGCTCCTCAGGAGCCCCAGGACATTATTCAGATCATTAGCACACAAGAAGACAATTATTAATTACTTCAGTGATTCCAAGGGTTTTAGGAACTGTGTAACAGGAAAGGGGGCAGAACACCAAATAATTATTTCTTATGTTCCATATCTTTATATATGTGTATAATATTGATATATGTACATTAAGGCTAGAAATAAAAATTATATTACTTATGTGTGTATAAAGATAGATAGGTAGAAAGCTAGCTTGCTAGTAATTCTAAAATAGACATGCAAGTTCTTTTGGATTTCATGAAAAGATAGGACTACTGGCTGAGGTAGGTTTGACCCTACAAATCAAGGAAATACCTGAACTTGTAGAAAGATTTATTCTGTGGTTTGTATTGAATTGGCATTTATAAATGCTTGCAAGAGGGTTATATCATTGATAGAATCACCTCCCATGATTCAGAAATACAAAGCACTTTAACTTTAGATTTCTTAAAAACTTGTCACTGACTCTTTCCTCTAATTTCCAACTTCCAGTAAATCCCCAAAATAATCAACACAAAGAGAAAAAGGAGATGACCTCTTATATGTTCTCTAGGTCTTTTAGAAAATATGGAGTTGTTCCCTTCACATACATGGAAATCTACAAGAAAGGTGATTTGTAGACACCAAGGAATGGTCCCTGTTCAAAAACAAATGCCCTACAAATGTTACCATAGCAAGATTGGAAGTCTATAATGCTACCTAGAATGCATTTGGCATTGTTGCAAACAAACAAGAGAAAGATCTTGCCCATCATTAAGTAGAACAGGGAACATGGTACCTCCCCCTTTTAGGGAGAGCTAGGAAACATCTTCACATGATCTTGCCTCATGTATATGAATTCCTGGTGGTCTGTGTGTCCAAATTCCTCTCCCCCTTATAGGACACTAGTTAGAATGGATGTCTGCCCCTTTGGCCTCATTTTAAGTTAGTCACCTCCTGAAGGCCCTATCTCCAAATATAGTCACATTTTGAGGTATTGGGAGTTAGGGTTTCAACATAAGAATTGGGGAGAAGGGTGATAAAATTCAGCACATAGTAAGGTGTGTAGATAACTGCAGCTATTTCAGGTCAGTCTGCTGGATTGGGTGGAGTGTACTGAAAGATCGGTCTTCTTTCCCTTGAGGCTGTACTCTCATCATTCAGGTTAGTGAGGGTCAAACCTTGGTTGAGTGCCCCCCCAGTTTTAGGATTGTGAACAACACAGCAGGTAAATCATTAGGACAGGCTCCCTTAGCAAATTCCATGAAATGGATCATCTCAGATTATTTTTACCCAATATGACACATATATTGATAATGTCGATCAGAGCATACTCCATGTCATTTCCTATCACCTTCAGGCTAATACTAACTGCCCCTTTCTTTTTCAATCAGTAATATATATTAAATGTAAGTGAATGAAGAAAATATTATAGATATGGTAAGGCCATCCTAATTTATTAAAAAAATTATTTGCAAACTTTGACTATTTAAATTTCAGCAATTTGTTATCTGTGTGTTCTCTTATTCTTTAATCTTAGGAGATTAGCTGATCCTTTTAATACCCAAGAATTGTACCAACACAAGTCCTATATGCTGTTGAAAATCCAGCATTCTCCCTAGTATCTCCAGAAATATATATTTTTTCAAATCATAACTTGCTATAATTTCCTGCTTCTCCTGAATCCTAGTTCTATCCCTGGTTTGATCTCTTTTTCCCTAAGAATTTCTTCTTGTGAATACCAGCACAGCCTTGGGGAAAACCCTATTCAACTACAAGCTCTCATGTCTGACTTCATCTTCTTACTCCATACATTTTGCCAAAGTTGCACTTTTTTTTTCTCTGATACTTCTGCCTTTCTCGTTATTAGACTCTCTATAGACTTATTGTTCATGTTTATATTTATTATTGCAACAGAATTTGGAGAGGAAGGGGAGGGAAATACGTTTTATCAGTCAGCTACCCTGAACTGACTTCTGGTTTTCAAAAGGAAGAAGATAGTGAGTGATTATATTAGAGGTAAAGGAATTTCAAAAAGTTAAAAATTTTATATAAAGATTAATGATTTACAACTAAGACAACTGATTTGAGGTCCAGTTGTATATTTCATTTTCATACATTCTGAAGTATCTGGAATCATCTTTTTGGACACAAAAAATCTTGTTCTCTAGAAAGTCTGCATAGTTACCCTAATGAACTTGAAATAATCTTCATAGACTTTCTAGTAAGATAAACATTTCAATCAAATATTATTCTAGCGCTTCTAAAATATAAGAAAAAAATGGAAAGACAGGGTTTATAGTTTATCTAGATTTCTCATCTAGATATCTACAGTGTCTGACACATATTAGATGCTCATTATATTGTGAGCAAGTAAAACGATGGTTTTTTTTTAACTATCAGTTTTTACATTGGCCACTAGAGAGCACTGGTTGCAATAATAAAGAATTAGAATTCCTAAAATTTATGTGCAGAATTGTTATTTGTAGTATTAATGCTATAGTCAATTTTGATTATGCTTTATGTGCAATGGCTTCTGATACTTCATTTGACAAGGCAGCTTTATTTGTTGGATATCCTGAACCTTTTTTTAAAAAAAGATTTATTTATTTATGCGTGCAAGAACTGGGGTGTAAGCCAGAGGTAATGGGTTGAGAGGATTCACCAGAGTGAGTGGGGAGCAGAACAGGCAGATCTACTGAAATACACTGCTGAGGGGATCAGCAGACAAGACTGAAGAGTTCTGCTGCGCCAAGTGGGTCAGCTCCCTGGTGGGCAGGGGAGCCAACTTGTGCTGCAGTGGCCTGCGGCAATAGCTTGACAGTGCTGTGTCTTTAACCCCTGTGCCACTACGGAGGCCCTGGATATCCCAAATCTTTGGTTTTAAAAATAGAAATGCAAAGTTTCCAGTGTGAACAAGACTATAAAGAGACAAGCCAAGGTATAATGGAAAGATTCTTCCCCAGGGAATGTGATGAAAGAGAAAACAGTTAAATGGTGGAAAAGAAATAGAAAAACAACAATCTAATAGATGAAAGAAAAGGCAATGATTAAGACTATGAAGAGCAAATGAAAAGATATTATCTTTTGATGTGGAATTCTTCATTCATTTTTCTTTTAACAGTGCTTCTTGAACTTGAGTGTTAAAGTGGGTCAAATGTTTAATCCTCTGAAATATATGTCCCTAGGCCCTGTGAATGTATGAGGAAGGAGTGTCTTTTGCAGGTGTAATTAGGTAAGGATATCTAGGTGAGCCCTAAATCCAGTGACTTATGTCTATGAGAGAGAGAGAGGAGAAATCACAGAAAGGAGGAGATTGAAGTGATGGCAGCTATAAGGAATGCCAGCAGCCACAAGCTGCAAGAAGAAAGGACCAGAAGGAGCCTTTGGAGGGAGTCCTGTCTTGCTGACTCTTTCAGACCTGGAAGAAAAGAACTTTCTGTTGTTTTAAGCCATGCATATTCTGGTTATTTGTTATGACAACCCTAGGAAATGAATGTGCATCACACACACCTGGAGGGGTTGTTTAAACACAGACTTCTGGCCCTGATCCCAGAGTATCTGATTCAGTAACTCTGAGCCCATGGGTAATTTGCATTTCTAACAAATTCCCAGGGGATGTTTGTGTGGCTGTTCAGGGAACCACACTACTAGACCTGTGGTTTTCAGCACTGGATTTATAATACACAGTCACTTGGGATGCCTTAAAAATGCCTAAACATTCTAATTTAAATTGGTCTGTAGTGCAGTTTAGGGATCAGTAATTTTAAAAGCTACCCAGGTGATTCCAATTTACAGATAGCCAAGAACTACTATTTACTTTAAAATTCCTCCAGAGTTGCCTGCGATATTTAAAAGGGTATTTCTGGGAGACTATAAAAGCGATAGCATAGAATCATTAATAAAAAGGTATCAGTGACTGTAGGGTAAGAAAAAAATGTCAGGCTTTTCTGCCCTCGCACCATCAGGATAGTTGATGGATCCTTGCGGTCCTGAATGCATGCCTGATGGCGGGCACCTGGAATAGGTTGTGGGCATAGGTAGATGGGATTCACCTGGGCTAAGACTGGGCTTTTAAGGGTGGTGTCATGGGGATGCCAGTAGAAGCCGAAAGAGAAGCCGAGAGCAGAGAGAACGCCAGAGAGCCCAGACAGAGTGAGGATTTGCTGGGGGCTGGGAGAACTGCCATCCTCCCGGCCCCCCAGCACCCCTGCCTGCCATATGCCTGGTAAATCTAAATAATAGACCTGCAAAAGCCACTGAGGACCCTGACTCCTCCTTTACCCGGTCTGCTGGATCAGAAATCCTGCTCCGTGTCCTTCCTGCCCCTACAGTGACATTTTTAAGAAGTCAGGAATGAGAATTATCTATTTTAAAATAATTATTTAAAATTGTAAGACGATCTTGCTATTACAGTTCATTTTTAAAGAAGATGCTGTGTTACTCTTTGTTAGCATATTCAACCATCAAATTGTTGGTACAGTTCTATGCAATGAGTTCTGAGTAATATTCCTAACATGATGTTATGTGAGACTGTGGCGTTAGAAATGCACATCTTGTAGAGTAGAATATGGAGCCCAGAATATGAAAGATGACATTGCCAGCAAGGCAGAATCAGCACATCCTAGGATTAAAAGTACAGATTTTGCATATCATACTTGAATTGAAATTCTGCTACTGTCAGTACAACACATGTATCCTGTTGCAAGTTACAATTCAAAAGCATTAGCTTGAAAAGGAGTAGGAAAAAAATGCATGTGTTTTGTCATTTGTAAAACAGATCCACATGCTTCAATGATATTCCTCAGTTTTTCAGTTTTAAGTGCAGTCTACTGATTTTGTAGTAGAAAAGTTGAGGTCTTTTTCTCGTTTATATTTTCTCAACACCAATTCCCATCCTAGATTCTACACCCTTCCTCCTAATTTGTCATATTATGCTTTTTGGGTGGAATCAATATTCACTGTTTACATTATTATAAGAGCCTGAGACTATTTTTTTTCAAAGATATTCCCATCCATACATACAAGAGCTGGGGTACAGGCCAGAGGTGCGGGGGGTGAGAGAATTCACCAAGGACAGAGTAGGGAACAGAACAGGCAGGCAGACTGAAATACACTGCTGAGGGGAGTAGCACGCGAGCCAGGAGAGGTCTGCTGTGACATGTGGGTAGCTTCCCTGCCAGCCGGGGGATGGAATTCGCTCTTTATAGGCTGCGGACAGCTTCATAGCAATGTGCTCAATCCCCTATGCCACCTGGAGGCCCTCAAGACCCTGAGACTATTTATCCTTCACATATCCATTTATGATTTATATCCTGGGATGCTTAATTATTCGCACTCTCAAACATTTGTGCTACCAACTGATTATATACGTTTAAAGGCTTTTTAATTTGCTTTTAAAATTGCTGGATTATTACTCTTAAAATTGGTGAAGGTAGGCTTGTTTTATTTACACTACTAGCTCCATAGCCAAAAGCTATTCAGATTTATTTCTGTTCAAAAAAGTGGTTAAAACACACAGTGTGACTTAAATGATACTGATTTTCCTCAGTAGCTCAATAGGATTTGACATTTTTAACAATGATACATCACTAGAATAAAGAATAATGTCCCAAAGTATTTACTTTGATAATATTCCCCGAGTAAGGGGAAATCGGTACCATTACAATTACACCTCATATTTTGGCACTAAAATTTTTCCCGCATCCCTCTTCTCTTCCCCATTTCCCCCGACTTTCCTGATGGGGATGGAGTTCCTGAAAAAATAGGTTGATTCGTGGAAAGGGGTACTGGAGCTTGATATGTTATCAATACTTTGATTACCTATGGACCGAGTATATTCTTGGGTATGTTTTCAGGTTTCAGTTTCAAATTCTTTCCCCAGAGAAAGTAATTTTGCTCAATCACATCTGCAGAATTCCCTGGTTCAGACAATGCACATGAACAAATACTTGCTGAAGATGACTATAATGACTTCTGCTCAAACCTGTGTCCTCAATGGCAGTGCAGCTTGGGGTGTGTGGAGAAGGCAGGGAGAGTGAGAGAAAGGGAGCATTCTAGTGTATCTTCCTATAAGGACATTATTCCTATCAGATCAGGACTCATCCGTATGACCTAATTTTACCTTACTTCCTTAGAGGTTCCGTCTCCAAATCAATCAAGCCATACTGAGGGTTAGGGCTTCAACATACATTTTGAAGGGGACATAGACTATCAGTCTGTGACATCATCCATTAATCATCAAGGACTTTTTTTTGAAAAAAAGATTTATTTATACAAGAACCGGAGTACAGGCCAGATGCGTAGGAGGGTGAGAGGATTCACCAGAGACAGAGTGGGGAAAAGAACAAGTAGGCTGACAAAATATACTGCTGAGGGGAGCAGCGGGCGAAACAGAGATCTGCTCACTATGCGGGTTGCTCCTAGGCCGGGCGGGGATCAAACCAGCACTGCAGAGGCTGTGGACAGCTTCACAGTGCTGCGCCCAAATGTCTGCGCCCCCAGGGAGGTCCAATCATCAAGGACTTTTGATTCTTCCTAGTAAATGTTATTTAATACATGTTTCAATTACTGCTGTTGTTAATTTAGTTCTGGATACCATTGTCTTTTACCTATTTGTAAACACAAGTATCCTTACTTGTCTGTTTGTTTCATCTCTCCCTGTCCCACCTAGTCCCTGTGCAACAGCTAGAGTGTCATTTCTCAAATGCAAATCTGTGTTTATTACTCTTCTCTTGAGCCTTTTCCATGCCCACCCATTATTGTCATGATAAAGCCCAGAACCCTTATTGGCTCACAAGGCCCTTTGTAAATTGGGCCCTAATTTCCAACCTAGTCTAATATTTCACTCTTTTGCTCCAGCTTAAAGCAACCACAGTTCCCCTAAAAGATCACACCTCCTCCTACCTCTTCCATACTTTAGCTCTTATTGCTCTTTCTGTAGGAGCAGGAGTTTGACTGTTCCTTTCTCTCATTACTCTTTCCTCCCAACAACACCAGAGTCTGGTGTTGGTATTTCCTTATTTCTCAAATCTCAGTGTTGACATTGTTTTGTTTGGAAAGTTTTTCCTACCCTTTAAAGCTGGTGTCCTTCCTTTACTTACCCAGAGTCTAGCTTAGTGTCTGGAACACTTCAAGTCTTCAATAATTACACTCTTTAAAAATGAATGATTTCAACTCACTTTTAGACAGCTTAACCAGTCAATAAAATTCTTGTGTCCTGGTTACATTTTCTTCCACCTTTGAAGGAAAACAAGCTACATCTATACTGTATCAGTGTGCTTTATTTCTTATTCTATAACGAAACTTTGTTATAAAACAAGTAATGTATTATGTAAGCCATCCATCTAATTATTTCTATAATATCTGTTGATTTTGGAAAAAAAATTTATGTCCATCATTCACAAAGTTTTTCCTTCCTTTAGGAAGTGTTTACGTATGCAGCCCTCAGCCTGGCATGTGGAGTCCCTATCAGTATGTTACAGTCTCCCTCACTGCGCTGTGTTCCTAGTTTTTCCTCATATGCTGTGTTGCAGGCAAGCTGGAGGACTGCTGCTTTACACATAAATACACACACACACAGGTTCTTGCTTCTCATTGCACTAGGACAGTTGCCTCTTTCTAAATATTTCTCTATCTCTTGTCTCTCCTAATTCTATCTGTTTATATCTTATCTCTCCTTCAAGGAATATTTGATTTCCCGATGCCTTTTATGAAGGAAATATTGATCCCTTCAAACAGATTTTAACTATTCTTTCATTTGAACTTCTATTTAGTGCTCTTATGACCTTGAATCTACTGAACAAATTATCGTTTGCACACTTGAAAATATCCTCTCCATTTTCCTAGGCTGAAGATTCAAGAGAGAAATGTGTTTTACTTTTCTTTTTTATCCTTTCAAGATCTTAGTAAAGTAACTCTCACATAACATATATGACCTTTTTTTATTTTGGTATTAGAATTATTTTTGCGTAAAATGTAATATTGAGGGAAGGTTATAGAACCGATGGGAAAGCTATAGGAAGAAATGTTTCTGGTTCTGTATTTCTCTAAACTTTAGATTTCTCTTTTATGGGAATGTGGATGATAATGATACATGCCTTATAAGATTATTGTGTGAGTTAAATGAGATCACTTGCCAGGCAGCAAGTGATCAGTAAATGGCAGTTGTTGTTATTACCTTGCTTCATAGATCTTTCTAGTAGAGCTGTCCAAAGATGAAAAAGTCTGCTATACGATTCTTCCGTCTTTCCCCAGGGATATTTATTTTTTTTATTCTACTTATATTTATGGAGGTTTATAATATGCCAGGTCTGTGCTAAGGACTAGCAATCCTCTTCTTTGAATAAATACCAGATATAGTTCCTGCCTTCATAGAACTCACAGTCTGGAGTGGGATATGATATTTATATGGAAAATATGGAAGGGTAGGTAATTGACTCTGCAGGAGTATGATTTAGGGAGCCTTGAGCTAGTGAGGGATGGTATCCTTAATATATTCAAAATATGGTTGCCCCCTCCCTGCTTCCCTAGCAGAAAGTACTTTAGGGGGTAGTTTTATCAGGGCTGGGACTGGGGTGAGGCAAGTGAAGTACTTATCTCAGATGCAAAATCTAAGGGGGCACAAAAAGACTGATTTTTTTTTTTGTCAATTCCTACTGAAAATTTTTTTTAAAAATTATATATATATATTTATTTTTTACATCATTGTTCATTTTTAAACAATGTTTGCTCCCTCCCCAGGTATAGTCCCCATAGAATTTCCTTCAATGCACCTGTGCATAAATGATATTTTAATGCAATATTTAAGGAATTGAAATTCAATATAATCTATTGTGAACAAAATATGACAATTTTGAATAAAAATAGGCATAGTAGCAATACTTTGCTGAGCCAGTGTGAAGCCTTATGCAAAAGGAGAAAGGAAATAAATGATCCTTAACTTTGGGTTTGATTAAATAAATCCCTTCCTACCCAGAGATTCATATGAAAACTAACTCTATCCAGCAGAGGGCAGTCACACCTAAGTAAATGTTCAGAGGCTTGGTAATATCATCATCATCATCATCATCAAATTCTTGTGATTATTTTATTTTATTTAAAGATTTATTTATACAATCACTGGGCACAGTCAGAAGCTCGGGAGGGTGAGAGAATTCACCAGAGCGGGGAGCAGAGCAGGCAGAAGGACCGAAGTACACTGCTGAGGGGAGCAGCGGGTGGCAGGAGAGGTCTGCGCGCCATGTGGGACCCTCCTCCGGTGGCCGGGGATTGAACCTGTGCTGCAGAGGCTGCGGGCAGCTTCGCAACCCAGCGCTCAACCGCTGCGCCACCGGGGAGGCCCTCTTGTGATTATTTTAAAAGTTAAGTTTTTGAAATGGAAAGAGGAAGTGCTGTGAGTTGGAGGACCAGCAAACTCTTATAAACTATTATAACAAGCTGTCTTTTTTAATATATTTTTTGCAAATTTAATTTGAATGGTAACCAAATCCAGGACATAGAAACCATGTGATAAAGAGTGTTTTGTAAGTTTTGAAAGCAATAGTTAATATTTGACTGTTTTTCTCTTTGTTCCTGCTTGTCATTATCTCAATATTAGGATGAGGGATTTGGAAGGGAAGTTGGACATCATGAAGAGAGAGATCATTTGCTAGATAAGGAAACAGATGAGTGAGGCTGACTTACTTATTTGTTAGTTCATTTATTTATTCAGTCATTGTTTTATTTGTTCAAGGATTCACAAGTGCAAACATATATATATATATATATATTTTTTTTTTTTCCTACCACATGACAGGATACCAGCATGGATACAAAGAGTAACATAAATTGTAGTTATCATTTTTGATGAACGACTACTCAAGAGTAGAAAAGACTGACAGAAATAGATAGTTCAGATACTTGGTTAAGACCTCCTCTAAGGAACAATTAAAATGTTTTCATTTGTCCAGTTCGTGGTATGAATACTTTCAGGATCTAAGACATGTGGCTTAGTACTTTGTTTTAGTTGACTGTGGCTTTGGCATGAAGGCTACTCCTTATTAAACTTATAAAGTTTTGAGATTTAGGTCAATGAGGACATTTATCAAATATGTCCCATATATATTTATTGATAACTATCTGAAAATATATTTATTGATAACTATCTGAAAATTGAGATGGAAAGGCAGGGGCCTGGAGAAATCATCTAAGTATGTAGTTTATAAATTATGCTAGGAGGGCCTCCCTGGTGGTGCATGGGGTTAAGGCACAGCCTATGAAGCTGTCTGCAGGCACTGCAGCATGAATTCAATCCCCGGCCGGCCAGGGAGCAACCCACATGGCTCAGCAGACCTATCCTGACTCGCCTGCTGCTCCCCTCAGCAGTGTATTTCAGTAGATCTGCCTGTTCTGCTCCCCACTCTCTCTGGTGAATCCTCTCACCCCCCATACCTCTGGCCTGTACCCCAGTTCTTGTATGTGTAAATAAATCAATCTTTAAAAAAGTTATGCTAGGAAACTCTAAGACAGTGTTTCTTACGTTGTATCAGATACTTTGGGGTACTTATTAAAATTTTTGTTTCCTTCTCTGAGAATTATAGAATTAGATGCTGAAGATAAGTATAGGAGTAGGGGAGCCTGCAGTACCTGAGAACTGCAGATGATTCTTAGGCATATCACCCAGGGGTGCTCACCTTTTCTTTTCAGCTCACATACCTCCAACCAGAGCACCTGGTTGGAGGTGCTAAATTGTAAATTTCTTGATGTCTGCAGTTTTTATCTTTTGTGTTCACTGCTGTATCTAAAGGTGCTAAGTTTACAATTTACAATTTACTTTTGGGTAGAGTACCCAATGAACTATGTTTTCGAGTCTTAAGTTTCCATTTCATTCTGGTAGTAATTGGCAAAGCACAAGAATCACCCCGGCATTTATTCTAGTAGAGATTGTGACTTCCAAATGTTCCAATTGTGACTTCCAAAGTGATGAATTTGAGTTTTAGTCCAGCTATCTTACTGGCTGGGTCTGACACTCTTGATTCAAATTAAGGCCCAAAGCTATTGTGTATATTACATTGTTAATGACAAAGTTGGAGTCAGACACTTCCACTGGATACCTTTGTTCAATTCAGTGGGCTTTCCAGTTATTATTTTATTTTCATTACCCATGTGCTCAATTCTACTTCTGTCCATCAGTCTGTCCTTCCTTCCTTCCTTCCTTCCTTCCTTCCTTCCTTCCTTCCTTCCTTCCTTCCTTCCTTTCTTCCTTCCTTCCTTCTTTCCTTCCTTCCCTCCTTTCCTCCTTTCCTCCTTCCCTCCTTCCCTCCTCTATGTGGTCAGAGGATGCCTTCAAATAAGGAGATACTGCAGTAAGCTATGGTGGTAAATGGGAACTGTCTGCAAGTGACTTCTGGGTGGGTGGAGAGGAAACATACAGGGTTTTGGGAGGATATCTGTATGCATGTGCTTCATTTCTTCTGGTTAGGGATCAAAACAGTAGCTACTTTCTGACAAACACAGGTAAAGTTTTATTTATTTATTTATTTATTTATTTGTTTGTTTGTTTGTTTATTTATTTATTTATTTATACAAGCACTGGGTACAGTCAGAAGCGCGGGAGGGTGAGAGAATTCACCAGAGCCAGAGCCGGGAGCAGAGCAGGCAGACTGACGAAGTACACTGCTGAGGGGAGCAGCGGGCGGCAGGAGAGGTCTGCGCACCATGTGGGACCCTCCTCCGGGGGCCGGGGAGCAGCCGGGGATCGAACTGGCGCTGCAGAGGCTGCGGGCAGCTTCACAACCCAGCGCTCAACCGCTGTGCCACCTGGGAGGCCCTAAAGTTTTGTTTGTTTTAGATATTTTAATTTTGAATCAGACCAATAAGTTTTCTGAGCGTTGTAAAATATTTTGCTAGAATATTTCTTAAATGTAACTCAAAGTACAAATCTAGACAACTTTAAACTCTTAAAACCAAGTAGCAATGTTGATAGTAGGGTTCTAATTCAAGAAATTTTTATCATACATTGCAGTGGTATAAATCTGTTTTTGCTTTTGTGCTTATTCTTTCTGGGATCCTATATTTATCTTACAGTACTTTCTGGCCACGAAACATAATACTGGTGAAGGTGTGACTGCCCCTTGCCTTTCAGTGCTACCTAGAGTATATAAAATCAGAATCTATTTAGTATTTCCTAGTAAGTATTAAGGTACTTTATTCTTATCTGTTATTTTTGGTTCTACTGCCTGAAAGC
Source organism: Talpa europaea (assembly GCF_964194135.1). Taxonomy (NCBI): domain Eukaryota; kingdom Metazoa; phylum Chordata; class Mammalia; order Eulipotyphla; family Talpidae; genus Talpa; species Talpa europaea. Next base: position 46,474 of record NW_028167975.1, read on the forward strand.
CAACTCTTAAGAATAACTCTAGATGCAGAATGGCAAAATAAATGCATTCTTGTTTGCATTATATGAAATTTCTCTATTCCATATACTGCAGTGTTTTGCTACTTATCATTATTCAGTTGGAGTCCCTTGACTATCTAAAAAAGGCTAAGCCAGATAAGAAACCTTAAATATGATCTTATTTTCTACATTAAAAAACTAATTTTCAGAGCAGCAATTTTTATGAAGCCAGTAATCAGATTATTTCCTTTATCTCTAAGTGTTTCCCAGATGGAGCAGCCTGTATAATAGTGTATTATGCAGCTTGAGTTGGATGTACATCAAAACCATTAGCTTACTTTAAAAGTTCCATTGGGAAGATAAAACTAGAATCAAGATGAAATTTACTCTTTGAAGAAAAATTCCAACAAGGTAAATGCAAATATGTGGGGAAAGTCTTCTTAGAAAAATTATTTTTATTTTATTTAATATTCTTGGGTTTCTGTTAGATAATTTATTTTATTTATTTATTTTTTTTTTGGAAATTAGAATTTCTGCAGTGCTTTAATTAGGAATTTTTAGAAGTTCCAGGATACCCTATACTCCCCAAACCTTTCTCAGTCTCTTACTAAGTTGTCTTGGTTAAGTTACAGCTTTCTTAAGTTGAAATAGAAATAACAGTTTCTATCATTTAGTAACTGGGATAGAAACTACTAGTTTTTCATCACACTTGCCATTTACTCTTCTTCCTGAGTACTCAGTGAGGATACATTTGTCAGTCAGCCTTGAAGTCAAGGGTGTACACGAGACTCAGTTCTAGCGAATGAAATGGGCTTCTGTTAGATAACCTAAAGCAGAGAATTGGTGGTGGTATAAGTTTCTTTCATCACTTAATAAATATTAATTAGGATATGAAATTGGGGGGAGAATATTTATTCTCAGGCCTCCCTCTTTTACATATGACATCTTGCCTATTATTAGAATAACAAGTGCTTTTTTATTAATTAACACTGCCGATAACCAAGCTATTAGAAAGTGACACTGGACAGAGGGGTAGGTGGACTTGGACAATGTCAAGATTTTTTCATTGCCTCCTTTTGACTTTTCTCCAGGTATCAGCTCTAGTCTTTTCTTGAGTAGACTTTTTCCATATAGCAGGAGATAGTGTTGATAGTTCCCAAGATTGACATCTTTAATTTCCCATGCTGAAGAGAATTTGTCTTAATGTACATAGTTTCAAGTAGTTATGAAACACAAACACAACCCTTCCCAAATTGAATGCAGGTACTCATTAATTTAGTGTGGGGCCCCTCTGCCTTGTGCAGGGAGTGGGTTCTCTCTCTTAGTAACTACCATGTCTACGTAGGCTTTACCTGAGCCTGTACATACGTAATCTCTTTTTGGAGCAGTTTTGCAAGAAAGGTCTTATTATTTCTTGTCCAGATCAGACTTAGGTTAAATCACCCAAAGCCAGACCTTGGATTTGAACCCCAAGTCTTTCAGTGCTCTTTCTTCTGTACCATGTTGCTCTGCTAAATTTTTTTTCTCTACATGATATTTATAATGCATTTTGGTCACTAACATGCACTTTTGCCTGAGGTTCCCGCAGATTTCATCATATTTATTTATTTATACATACAAGAACTGGGGTACAGGCCAGAGGTGTGGGTGGTGAGAGGGTTCACCAGAGACAGAGTGGGCAGAACAGGCAGATCCACTGACATACACTGCTGAGGGGAGAAGCAGTAGAGACAGGAGAGGTCTGCTGCGCCACTTGGGTCACCTCCCTGGCCAGGGATGGCACTCCTGTGCTGCAGTGGCAGTGACTATCTCCATAGTGCTGATGCTTAACCCCTTGTGCCACCGGGGTGGCCTCCGATTTCATCATACTAGTTTTATCCGAAAACAGAAGAAAGGAATTCTTCTGAACTTTTTTTATAACTTATGGAAGTAGTAAAATGCTCAAGTATTACTCAGATAGTTTTTACTTATAATGATTAACTAGTCACACCAGCCTCAGTAACCCTTGATATATGAAGTTGTAAGGTCTCAGGTACTTAATTATTTTCCCCTTAATTATTACACTCCATTCTCAAGTAAAGTTTTGTTACTGCCTGCTCAATTTTTCTTGATTTTTGTGATGCTGAGTTAAGGTGAGTAAATATTGGAAAAACCAGGACATAGCTGAGGTTTACTCATGGGAGAAAAAGAATAATGGTGGAAAAAAAGGTGGGTGCATAGGTGTCTTTGTGTGGCAGGAGTAGGAAAACATTAGAAAGTCCTATTTTTTTAGTGCAGAACTTGTATATAGTAAATTCTGAGAAGCTATTTGAAATGAATCAATGCCTTTCAACCAACTTTTTGAAAAAATAAGAGAAGTAATTTAAAAAATATTTTAAGTGAAACTTTGTTATATAAAATGAACTGAAAATTAGATAAGGAGCTCTTGGACATCTGCTACTTTGCCTCTCTCCTGGTGAAGAGATTTAGAAAACCATTAAGAAATTCCAGCTGATGGGGGTATATGCTACTAATTTTTTAAATTTAGAAACATTGTAATTATTTTTCCTGTTATTATAAAAGCAATATATATTTATGTGGGGAAATTACAGATATAGATAAGTACAGAGAACGTATCATCATCTCAGTACCCCAAGATAGCCTCGACTAACAACACTGTTCACGTTTTCCTGTATACTCAGGAAATTTAAAATATGCCAAGGTTTTAATATGGTAATGCCATAGACTCTTGTTTCTGGTTCACTGCAAGTCATTAAGACTCAAATGCGATTATTTGTGCTGTCATAAGTGCATTAAAATGTGATCTCCAGGTTATCAAAAAATTGATTTCCCTTTGAGCTTTTTTTTCTTAGGGTTTACTGTTCTCTATTACATCAAAGGTAATGATCTTTCCCCTCATTTTTTTTTTTTTTTTTTTTTTTTTTTTCGAGAGCGCCAGCTATCCTGAGGGAAACTTCGGAGGGAACCAGCTACTAGATGGTTCGATTAGTCTTTCGCCCCTATACCCAGGTCGGACGACCGATTTGCACGTCAGGACCGCTACGGACCTCCACCAGAGTTTCCTCTGGCTTCGCCCTGCCCAGGCATAGTTCACCATCTTTCGGGTCCTAACGCGTGCGCTCGTGCTCCACCTCCCCGGCGCGGCGGGCGAGACGGGCCGGTGGTGCGCCCTCGGCGGACTGGGAGAGGCCTCGGGATCCCACCTCGGCCCGGCGGGGGGGCGGCCGGAGCCGCCCCCCGCCGGGGCCTTCACCTTCATTGCGCCACGGCGGCTTTCGCGCGAGCCCCTGACTCGCGCACGCGTCCCCTCATTTTTTACACCTGGGTAAATTCTCTGGCTCTATTGAATTTGGTTCATAAATACCCAAGCAAATAAAAACCTAAATGGTCTAATTAAGTTGTACTGTATTCAACCTCTCTTGTGAGAAAGCTTAGCACTGGTCTCCAAGTCAGGGGTCCATTAAGAACAGGAACAAAATGGCAGACTCTAACTGCTCCTTGGGGCTTTGACAAGTCTCTACAGTTTAATAAGAGATCATTGCTCTGGATGAATTAAAATATTTATAGTAATCTGTGGATTCTGTTTAGCCATTTTATTTAGTAAGCGTAGGACACTAGTAAAATAGGGTTGAAACTGGAGTTTGGGATTAACTGTGAAATTAATTTATCTTTGTTATGCATGACTCTCATTTACCCAGAGAACTGAGAATTACACTTTTTTTTTCCTGAGGAAATAACAGTTCTGGTTTGGGGGAGATAAAGTCATTAATGAAAGAAGAGGGGACACAGAATTTCTTAGCAACAGTTTCTCTCCATTCCTACCTCAGTTAAGACAGTTAGAGCCCAGGGTCTGCAATAGCAAAGCCAACTTCAGATCACTTACTTGCTTTAAAAAGTGCAAGGCATGTTCTGCTTTATGTTTTAAACTCTTGACCCCTGATCATTATCAGTTAAGAACCATATCAATTACCATAAATATAATTGCATTGCTTTTAATATTATCTAGGAAATCATGCACATTAATAGTGGAGCTTTTTATCTCTGTTGAAGAACAATTACTCCTAAAAATTTATTATGCTGTGAAAAGTACATGATTTTTGTTTCATTTTTTGTGTAAAAGAAATCCCAGGGTTGAAGTACATTTAAAAATTGTTTTTGGGAGAAATACATTGTTTCTTCAACAACATGATCTTTTAGTGCAGCAGTAATTTTGCATTATAGAAATGCTAATGTTCTTCAGGATTAATGTGCTTATTTCTTGACTGATTATCAGTCTTTATCTGGCAGGGGTGTGATAAGCCCAGTTTGACTACTTATGTGTTTTGTCTTACAAGCTTTATAGTTCTTAAGTTACTTCATTTTGCCTGTGGGCTATAACAGCTTAAGATAATTATTTTAATATCTGGAATTTATAAGAACAGTCTAAATAGAAATTCAGCATTGTTTGCATTATATTTCCACTTAGAAGGTACTGGTTATAATAAGATTAAACTTGTATATGAATTAATCATATTGCCTGTTTCATTTTTCCAGTGAAATTCAATCTTTTGAATAACAAACAAAAGAATACAGCAAATTTATAGATTGTGTAGTAGTGTGGTTGTGCTTGCATTTATATATTTATTTGTAATATATTCGTTGAACAGATAGAATTTATCATTGAGGGACCACCATGCTGAGGTAATATTTTTAAGGTGCTGAGTTATAAACATGACTATAAATCATCACAGTTGACTTGATTTTATATTTGAATATAGCTACTTAATATCTATGTTGAACATAAATGTCTTCAAGACTGAAAATTAAAAAAAATTGAGATTAAATTTGCATAACAAAATGGCCATTTAAAAGCAAACAATTCAGTGGCATTGAATACATTCACAATGTAATACAACAACTGCTTCTATCTTGTTCCAAAATATTTTCATTACCCCAAATGGAAACCCCCTGCTTGTTAAGAAGTTATGTTTCAGTTCCTTCTCCTCTATACCCTTGGCAATCACTGATCTGTGTTCTATCGCTATCAGTTTATTTATTCTGGGAATTTAATGTAGATGGAATTATACAATCTTTTTTGTTTGATTTATTTTACTTACCATGATATTTTGACATTCATGCAGCATATATCATATATCAATATTGCAGCATATATCATATATCAATACTTCATTCCTTTTTATGACTGTATAATATTCTGCTATATGTATATACCACAATTTGTCCATTGATTTATTGAAATGCAGTTGGATTGATGTGTTTTTGTCTATTGTATGAATATGCATGCACATGCATTTATTTGAGTAACTCTTTCCATGCTTTTGGTTACATACCTTTGAGTGGAATTGCTGGGTATTACAGTAATTTTATGCATATTTCTTGAGAATTTTTAACTTAAAATTTTGGACAAATATTTTTAGTAATAGTCTGTGCTTGATTACTCTGATGACTCACTAGGCAAATTAAAGTGAAAAGTAAGTTTATAAAACAAAACACATTTCCTCCAAATTGAGAACAGAAATGTATCTTCTAATTAAAAGGGGAAAAAATGAATGAGATATGTAATAGAATAGAACAATAGTATTCACCTTAAACTGGGCAAATGGGCTTCTAACTGGGCTGTAGTGGACATGGCATTGGCTGGATTCCACAGTGAACTCATGCCTGTGGGGTTGCCCTAGGGCTCTGTGGGCAGCAGGGCACTAGGAGGGCAGCAGATTGTTCTTGCTTCATTTTTTTTGTGCATGTGTGAGGTGACATGATATTTGACCACCAGAATGATGCTGACAAACTGACTTGCATGATTTGCATCGTACTGGATTCATGATTGATTCTGGAGTATGGACTTCTGATGGTCCACTTGGGCTTGAGTCATATATATAGGTTTGTGTGTATTTTTGTTTTCAACCATGTATATTGGCCATAGTGCCACCTCCAATGTCAGTACATGATAATGGCAGGCATGAGGGATGGTGCCCTTTGCTCTTGGTACTCCCCTCATTAGCACCCAGTGTGATTTACTCCACATTTCTGCAGACTCCACACTACTTGTCAGATGTCCTCTAGGCACGATATGCCTATGTCCTTCATGCATTTTTAAGACTTTTGTTCTGTGATATCAATAGGTCCTTTCAATCCATGTCTTCTCTTTCCTCCAATCACTACAGTGACACTGTGCTCGTTCATATTGGTCATAAGCTGTGTCAGACAAGGGATGACAATTTCTTGTATGTATGGATCTACTTTTCTTGCAGGATCCCATGCTTTCTTCCTTATAGGTGGCAGTGTGTGGAAGGCAAGTGTGTGGGTAACACAGAGAGAGTTCATGTTCTAAGAATGCAGTGACTACAGAGAAGACGTGTTGTTCTATGTTTATGCTATAAATTTTTGAATGATTACTATGGCCAGGAAACAGATTATTTTTCACTATTTCCCTTATTTCTCTGGATAGATCTTTTGCTTATGGTCTTCACCAATGAAGCGTAGTAACAACCTTTAAGAGAAACCATCACAAGTCAGCTTCATGAGCAGTATAATGGATGATTTATGAGTAATGAAAAAACTAGTGTTATATAAATGCTCTTAGGGAACCCCAAAGGTAGGAAGATCTGCTTTTTCAGTAGAAAAAAGATTGAGGGCATCATGAATAAGAGTGGGGCTATTTTTTCTCATGGTGGGAGTTAGGTCCCACCTGCCTATTCTGATCCCAGCTCTGTCTCTGATGAATCCTCTCACCCTCCTGCTCTTCTGGCCTGTACCCTAGCTCTTGTATAAATAAATAAAATATCTTTAAAAAAATAAAAAATACCATCTCCTTCCTCAAACTATGAAAACATGAATATAAATCAAATTGCTGTATACATTCACCTTATCAGCACAGGCTTTAATGAGGCCACAACACATTCAATATTCAAAATAATGTAGATTTTGTTTCTACCCCTACATATGTAAAGTTTATATTTTTATCATAGGGTTTCTTCTCTGATATTTTTAGCCTTTTAAGTATACTTATATATCCAGAGGGGTCAGTTAAGGACATAATGAGTAAAATCTTTCTTCAGACCTCTGAATAGTCCATTTTCTTTGCTACTATTTCTGTTTCTGCTGGGACACAGCATAACCTCCAAGATCATGTTACCCAGGGACTGAACAGACTCTGTCCTTGCAGGAATCATTATGGTGGCTGAGGCCCCATCTGCTATGACTCTGGTCCTATAGTTATTCTTCAGGGTACTAGATCAAGAACTATTCTAGCATTAGCTTTCGGACCGAGATCATCCATTTTCTTGCAGTTTGCTCCAAATGCAAACATAGCTATCTTCCTTAACTACTCAGAATGAATATTGTCATGTGAAATTGAGCCAAGATGCCTAGCTCATGGCACACATTTAGAAGTAGGGGTATTCATTTTTGTTGTAATTCTGGAACCAAATTTGAGTTATATCATGATTCAGCAGAAAGCAAACAATTGGACATTAACAACTTGCATTTTTATACGTTCTTTGTTCCTCAGCCCCTTAAATATTGCCCCAAACCACATCCTTAGGGAGACATATTTGAGGTTTTCCTTTTGTCTCCTTGCCAGTTGACTTTCAATAAGCCTTTTGTTTTCTCAAAACCTTGGTGTCATAGTAATTAAGTTTGTTGACATGGGACAGCAGGTCATATTATCCTGTAGACATCTTTCCTCTTTCCTATCCTTCTGCTCTGTTCTGTCCTTCTGAATGGATTGTTTGCTTGGTCTAATTCACAACTATTACCTTTGCATTTTATTTTACCATCTTCTTGGAAGTGCTCTTTGCTTCTGTGTTGAAGTTCTAATTTTCTGAGTCACTCTCCCCGTTTCTGGTAATTCCCTTGTTCTAGTGGAGCGTATCCTTCCTTAATGTCCTTAGAAAAGGTTAAAGGAAAGGAACAGTTTTGAAACTTGTGCACCTGATTTTTACATTTTACCCTCACACTTAGTTGGTGGGTTGCCCGGGTTTGGAATTTATGGTAGGAACTGCTTTTCTCTTTAGAATTGCTCAATAGTTTTCTAGCTTCCAGAGATATTGCTGGGATAAGCAATGTAATGCAGATTCTTGAAAATCTGTCAACTCCCCCCCCCGCCCCAGTTCTAGAAATTTTTCATTACTCCTAGTATTCTGAAATTTCAGGATATATTCCTTAGTGTAGGGCTTTTCCATTTATTGGCCTGGGTACTTAGTGGACACTTTGCATCAAATTTCACTGGGCAATTTCCTTGGCATTTTTTGTGACTTCTACATGGATATGATAAATTGCCTTCATTAATGTATTTTTTTCCCTTCCCACCCCCATAAATTTCTTATTATTCTTTTTTCTTTCTGTTATTTTTTACTTTCTAGAAGAGTTCCTTGACCTTACCTTCCCACCATTTTATTAAAATTTCTATGTTAGTTATGATATTTTCAATTAATACAAATTATTTTTCTTTGATAATTTATAAAAAAAATAACATCTTACTTTTCTTCATGAAAGTAACACCTTTTATTTCCCCCTCAAATGGGAATAATATAGATTTTTTTTCGCTATTTACAATAGCCAAATTATGTAAACAACATAAGTGCCCAGTGACAGATGAGTGAATTAAAAAGTAGTGGTATATATACACAATGGAATACTACCTAGCTCTTAAAAAAGATGAAATTTGGGCGTCCCTGGTGGTGCAGTAGGTTGAGCTCAGTGCTGTGAAGCTGTCTGCAGCTGCTGCAGAGCGGTTTGATCCCCCTCCGGCCAGAGAGATACCCATATGGCGTGGCAGACCTCTCCTGCCTCGCCCGCTGCTCCCCTCAGCAGTGTCTTCGGTCCGTCTGCCTGTTCTGCTCCCCACTCTGTCTCTGGTGAATTCTCTCACCCTCCCGCAACTCTGGCCTATACCCCAGCTATTTTATAAATAAATAAATCTTTAAAAAAAAGATGAAATCTTTCCATTGGTGACAATCTGCATGGAACTAAAGGGGATTATGCTAAGTAAAATACGCCAGAAAGTAAAAGGAAATACTAGGTGACTTCACTTCCATGTAGAATATAAAGAAGCAAAACAAAGGTACAGACAAAATTTAAACTAAAACAAATTCTGGAAATCTGACAGTAGAATTGAGGCTAACAGTGGGGTGCTGGGAACAAAGTGGAGAGTCATCCATTGAATTATGGTGGAGGATTTGGGGAGCTTTGGTGGTGAATGTGGTGTGGTGATGTCATCTGAATGGATGTGAACTGTACCTATGTGTTGTAAAACAATATTACCCAAATAAAAGGTGATACAATAAAAAAAAATACATAACTATTTTAAAGTCCACCCCCCCCCCACCAGCCCCCACACCGGGTCTGGCATTGCTTGTGTCTTTCAAATTTGACTTTTTTTTTTTAATCTGTTTTCCCTTTTCCTGATATGTGAAGGCATTGTTCATTTATCTCAAATGATCCATCACTTTCCATTCATATTTACCAGTGATGGCTAAAAGCTGATTGAAATCAGTGGTACTGGTTGACTAATAAATGTGTCTCCTACAACGATCACATGACAATCCAGTTTTGTTGTAGAAGATCTTCACATGTCAACTTCTCTATGTCTTTATTCTGGGGTGGTTCAACTTTACTAGGAAAACAGTTGACTGAAACTGGTCAGAGAAAGTTAGGCGGGGACTTTTGTTTAGCATAGACTTTTATTTTATTTTTTTGCTTTATTTTTTATTTTTATTATTATTTTTACAATAAAAGCATAAAGAAAAACTATTCATTCGATACTTATTTGTCTTTACTGTGCATATTGCATGTTCTTATTAATGTTTTGTCATTTGCAAATGAGAAATAATGAATGCCAAAAAACATTTAGACCAAAGTAACTATGGTTATATGAACATAGAAAATTTATTCCTGAAACAGTTCTTAATATAGTAACTTAAATGAACAATTATACTAATAACTAAAAATTAGAGTAAATTAATCATTTAAAATGTGTGTATTAAATGCTTGACTTTGGGATTGGAGAGACTCTTAACTGAATTACATGCTCTGTTAGATGAGGAAGCCAGAAGTTCATGCCTAGTCAAAATCTTTTGTACCCACCCCACAAAACAAAGGGTCAGACAAAACCAAACTGATATCAAACCTTTAAGATCTGACTGCAAAGCTGAGGCAACCAGAATGGAGCACTGTTGGGTGAGAGCAGGGAAGTGAGGGGCCCCAGTGGAGCACAGTAGGGTTTTTGATGGTGGGGATGGTGTGAAGACATACAATACAGTGTTGTAAACCAGCATTACCTCAGTAAATGTAACTGGGATGTGGGCAGAGTATTTCAAGTCCAGAGGGGTCAGTTGCTGTGTGTTATTCCCAGTGACTCAGTGAAATATGTCTAGAGCTACAGGGAGTATGTGCCTGATGTATTTATTGGGTTCCAATGAAAGAACTAGAAATCAATCAAATGCAGCTTGTTTTTACATATGTGACAGTCACACCATCTCAGACCACTTCTGAATATGATGGTTAGTCAAACTGGTTAGTGGACAGTTGTAACTCTACACAAGACAATGGTTGCATTACATCTTCAATCTGATTGGAGAGGTAGGGAAGAATTGGGAAGTCTCATAGTCTTTTGCTTTGGAAACAATGCCCAGAATCTTTGATCCTTGAGGCAGGTGACCTCTTTTCAGCTGCAGAGAGAGCTGTAGGTATAGTCAGAGCCCCAGGAGTCAATACATGTTGTAGAAGAAATTTGTTTAGTAACAGCTTTAATGTACACAGAAGACTATACATTGGGACTGCAGTATATCTTGAATATTATTTTATAGATGTGAAAACAGAAGCCCAGAATGGCAAAGTGTCATGTCCCAAGGTCTTATAAGGTAGTAGCAACAAAGAGTTTATAATCTAGTTAATTTTTCTTTGTTGTTCTTTTCTCTGCAAAGAACTCCCCACTTGGACTTGCACATTGGAAATACCCAAGAAGTAAAAAAAAATGTTGATAACTGGGCCTTGCCCCCAGATGTTCTGCTTTAGATGGTGTGGAATGTGCCCTATCTCATCAAAAATTATAAAAGGTCCCTAGATAATTCTTAAATGCAGCAAAGTTTGAAACTGTTAGAATGGTGGTCTTAGCTCTAACATACATTAAAGTCACACAGTAGTTTTTAAATAGTAATATATGCCTGAAACTCTCCGCCAGAACAATTAAATCAGAATCTCTGGAAAGAAAATTTAAAGAGAATAGGAGTGTCTTTGATGGAATCTATTCTTATATTTTCTCTTTTCATCAGTGAATCTTGACTTTCGAAGTTATGCTTGATCTGCTACACTACTACTGGCATGGTTAGGTGTTGTGGGCTGTCAAAAAAGAACAAACTTCTCGATTTTAGGTGCAATTGACCTCTCATTGGCTTTCATTTCACTGATATGTCTTCTATGGTGCTGTCAGAAACTAATGAGAAAGGAAGGAAGAGCCTCCCAAGCCTGTGGACACCCCTAGGGAGCCTGTCTATTGATTCATTTCCATTGGGTCATAGTTCGCGGTGATTCCATTAGAATAACTGGGGGAGCTTTTGAACACCACCACCTCGGGTTCATCCCTCATATATTCTCATTAATTGGTTAGCAGTAGGGCTTCAACATTGGTAGATTTAAAAAGTCTCCCAGGTGTAGTCAGAGGTTAGAAAAACAATGGGGGCTACCAGGTTCTAGGCACCTCAGTTATACTCTCAGGGCTTGAGTGATTAAGCCCTGATCCCTTTGCCTAGCATGGAAGGTGCCTTTGATATGTCAGAGAGAAGTTCATTGTTCCATCAGCAGGTGGCCATATCGCCATTCCATTCATTGCTCTTCATCCTCTTTAGTTTAATTTGGAAAAAGTGGGTTTCTGTCTCCCTGTCCTCCACCCCAGGAATTCAGTCAGGGAGACAGTCAGTCTTTTGTTGAGGAGCCCTGGCAGAAGTTGTGAGGATGACTTGTAGGAGTTCAATGTCTGTCCATACTGGCCTCATGGGCCTTTGACTATCACATACTTTGGGTTTTAATGAAATGATCATGTTATAGTAAAGTAAGAAACCAAAACCTTCTTTAAAGGGAGGTTGGAGGGAATGAGGCAAAAGATCACGAAGGATTGCTGAAGCAAGACATTCTTTGTTTTGACTCTTTGGTGGGAATCTGAAATCATCCTGCCCGCCTCCAGAACTAGGCCTTCCCTAAATGGCTTTTTTAAATCTCTCGTAAAGGTGACTGAAAAATGCTTAAGTGTTCAGATCTCCCTGGATTTGGAAAAAGTGAAAATGTAATTTTGTGGTACTTAAAGCTCCCATTTGGAAGGTGTCAAGGAAAAACACGAAGCCAAACAGAGAGGGGTGGTGGATATCCCATGGAAGCTTCTTCTAATGTTCCATTTGCCTAGTATTTAATGTAAACAGAGATTGGGGGCTGGCAAGCCTTGGTATCTCCTTGGTACTTGTGTCTCCTTAGATCAAACTGCCCCTCTTTTGTTAGTCCCTGCTCTTCACTCAGACGAGTTAAACATTGTTTTTGTTTTTGTTTTCTTTCTCCAGAGCTTTGTTGCCTCTTTTAGGCACTGTCTTATTTATAGCACTTCTTTCCCTCCCTCCCCCTGAAACTATTAATTTCCCTCAGGCAAGAGTCCTGCTCATCCATTTCTTTGATTTTATGCTTAACAATGCATCTCTACATGGTTGACACTCACAGAATTTTTTTTTAATATATAATAAGTAAGTGATTGAAAAGATCTTTCGGCGCTCCATTCTTCTTGATTTCGATGTTGGAAAGCATTCCCTTCCTCCCTGGGTTTTCAAAGGGGACATTTAAATGAGATTTTTGCAGACAATGGTTGTAGCTGTAGAAGAGCCTCAAACTGATGCTTTCCTTGATTTTTTTAAAAAGATTTATTTATTTATTTATACAAGCACTGGGTATAGTCAGAAGTGTGGGAGGGCAAGAGAATTCACCAGAGCCAGAGCAGGGAACAGAACAGGCAGAAGGACCGAAGTACACTGCTGAGGGGAGCAGCGGGCGGCAGGAGAGGTCTACGTGCTATGTGGGACCCTCACCAGTGGCCGGTGATCGAACGGTGCTGCAGAGGTTGCTCCCAGGCTCAACTGCTGTGCCACCAGGGGAGGTCCTTTCCTTGATATTTCTTAAGCGCATGTGATCACTTGTTGAGGAGAGAATTGTGGAACCAAGCTCTATCCTTTTCCTGACCTTAGTGGCCCTTGAGAGATCTAAAATGAGTTCTGAGATATGGGAGTAGATTAAAAGCAGGCAAAGAAATAAAACCCCTCATCATTTCATGAATAGAGGCAGAGAGAGATTTTAACTGCAGACATGCAGTAAATATTGGTTGAATGAACTTGTCTGATATAACCTAAGAAGACCCTAGTTTATGAATATTTCTAGTAGTGACTTGACTCCACATCTGTTTCTTTCCTAGCATGATGGAGATGGTGTTAAATTGAGGTGATTCAATAGTTATTGCCAGAACAGTTTTATTTGGATGATTATACCATTATTTAACTTCTCAGATTCTCACAGAATTTCGCTGCTGATTATTGTTCTACAAATCCATTCAACAGTGCTGGAGTGGTGTTCAGTTTTAGCAAGGACTGATCTATTCAGTTAGTTGCATGACCAATGAACCCCTGGTTAAAATCCCCACGGAGATCCTCCCAGAATATATCAGGTGCTTTAATTACACGGTGTTAATAGAGATTAGAGTCCTTTGACATTTTACTAGACAAGTATTATAAACGTCTGTGATTATCATTGTGTAAAGAACTTACTAGTGAGGTATAATTAAGATTGATTTCAAGGCATCAGCATCCAGGAATATATAAGCTAAGTATTTTGGAAGAGAAATAAAAGATGTTTGACAGGTATCTAGGACTTTTATGTTTATGTGTATACCCAATAGACATTAATTAAATAAAGTGTTATTTTATTTTTTTATCTCCTTGAAGAGTTCTAGTGAATTCTTCTAATATAAGATGTTCTCATATATACAGAAGGGCAAATATCTATGAAATCCATATAGCTGTAAATCAAGGCTGTGGTTGTTATATGTCATATATGTTATATGACTTAGTGTGATACTTTCAGATGTTTTCTAGCAGCGGTAGAATCAATTCTGAGTGGAGGGGAATGAAAACTTGCTTGGGACTGAATATGACACACAAGAACTATCTCAGTTGATCCAGTCTGCTCTCCCCACACTCCTACTTCAGTAGTTCTCTACACAACATCCATTCAGTCCCCTTCTGGGACTCTTGGGTACTACACAGTTTGAAAACCACTGCCTTATTTAGAGTTTAGAGGATAATTCTCTGGGAGTGAAAATGAACATCTTTTCCTCTCTGAAAAGGCACCTGGGTACATTTTTAATCACTTCCCATCTATGGAATCTTTATTCTGTTCGAAAGCAACAGAATAATGATGCCTGGTAGGTTAGCCCAATTTTAAAACATTTCATCTGTTTACTCTTTAGCATTGTTGCTAAAGGAGACCCTCAAGAAATGTGTTTCTGGTTCTCATGAAAGTCTCAGTAGAAAGGGGGCATAACGTGTAAATGTAGTGGTTTCAGAAACTGTTATTCTAATAGGCAATAACAGTTCAACAGATACAAAATAGAAGATATACCATAGTAACCATTCTATCATGAAGCTTCTTCGGTAGATTTTTTTTCTTTTTTAGAGGAATTTAAGGGGCTCATTTTTGTTTTTGTTTTCTTTATTTTGCACAAATGAATAAAGTCAAAAGGTATTTGTCTTTGTCCTTCTGATATTTCACTTAACATAATCCACGCAAGGTCTATCCATGTTGTTGCAAATGGCAAGATTTCATTTCTCTTCTATGATACAGTAATAGTCAGAAGCATCCTTATTACACAGTTTTTGGGGAATGGCCCTCCTTACCTTTGATGAACCCCAAGTAAATATTCAAGAAGGTATTTATACAGCCATAATTCTAGGACATTAATATTCAAATAGTCTGAAAATATGAGTGAAAAATACAGATTTTAGAGTTCTACATCAAAATACAGTGAAATATAGGGAGTAAGGTTTGGTGATTGAACCTTTATTTTTATAAGGCTTTTGAGCTAATTTTTATGCCTGTTGAAGACCAAGGACCACAGCTTGTAGATGGTACAAATAATATCAAACATTGAACTCCAACAAATCAAATCAAAACAAAGCAAAATAATCCCTGAAGAGTGGTGAGAAAGAAGTGCTTATGATCTTAGAAATTTCAGGAAGGTGAGACTTATAAGGTCACAGGTTTTCAGCCTAGTACAAAACCTACCTGTTTTCATAAGCTGGGGCAAGTGTCTGAAATGTGCGGCCCAAGTTTTTCTCTTTGGAAACAGGACAACCCTGTATTGTGAACTGATCTTAACTAATTTGACTGTTTAGCAATATTCAGGTTCATTTGTTAAAATGTACAAAATTTCTTATATGTCTATATCCCTCACATAACATTTTTATACAGGTGATGTTGTATATTGAAATAGCCTTAGACCAAATTTTGCCAGACATTGCGATTTTTATTAGCAAGGAAACACCAAAATAGTCCTATTACCTGTTTTTATAAGTATGGAAAGGTCCTTGTTTCTCTGACTTGAGGCTTTTCTATAAGCATTTTAAGTGAGCAGTTTTCTGTGAGGCTGATCCACCACCATTGTGGTGACTAGCAGCTAAATTTCTATTTGGGTCAGATCATAGTACTGTGAAGTGGGAGATACACAAGATTAGACAGAACCCTAGATTGTCCCAAGGAAGTTACTGATTTTATTTTCCTGGTTAAAAAAAGATTGGGCTCTAACAATCTTTCTGACCCATGATAAATGCCCAAATTCTTTTAATTTCATTTATTTCACCAGGGAAAAACTATTTCTAAAACTTCTTATGCTAATAAACAATTTGATGTTGATTTTAATAACCATATTTGAAGTCCTTACTAAAATCCTCTGGAGGTTAATATTCTTGAAAAGCATATTTCAAACACTAACTAGATACCCCTAGACATCACACAGTTTATAATGAGCAATTTTAAAGTAGATTACTACACAGCCAGAATTAGCACAACTAATGAGCATCTTAGAAATTGTCCTCTAATGGCATTGGTTTAAAGACATCTTAGAATTTCAACGTTCTGAATTAAAGGTAGAATAGTATTGGAGTTTCCAATAAAGCTTTAAGTCATGTGTTTTCACTATATTGCCATTTTAGACAACATGGTTATAACTGGAGGGGATTGTGCTAAATGAAATAAGTCAGAAGAAGAAAGACAAGTACTGGATGATTTCACTTATATATAGAATATCGAGAAATAAAACAAGGGAACAGATAAACCAAACAGATAAAAATAAACCAAAGCAAACCAGAAATCTGACTGTAAAATTGAGACTACCAGAGGGGGATGAAAGGGGTGGATGCTACAGGAGGAGGCATCCAGTGGATTATTGTGGAAGATTATGGGTGTTTTGGTAGTGGGTGTAGGTAGTATGGTAACATAAATATGAAGTAGTGTGAACCTATGCATCTGAATTATATATAGTGATTCATATTAATTAATTAATATTTTATTTTATATAATTCTTACATCATTTTTCATTTTTGCACAATGTATACATTATCATTTTGGTTGTATTCCCCATACAATTGCACCTCCCCTTATTTTGACCCTAGTCTTTCCTCTCCCCATCCCTTCCCTTTCCCCCTCCATAGTGTGTCTCTGGTTTATAGTTGCTTGTTGATTTTGATAGTGTGGTAATGTTATCTTAATAAAATAATAGAAAACAAGCAAAAAAAAAAGAAAGCACACTGTTAGCCCCCCTTTCAGGATATCAATGATGCGGCCACGTTGTGCATTTGAGGTATAGTTGCAAACTTCAGTAAGAAGCCAATAAAATCCTTTATCCACTATATAGAAAAGTAAAGGACTTATTATATAGAAAAATAAGAAAAATCTGAAGGTGTAATGGGGAAACTACAGTACCATTACACGCGGGCTTTCTTCCTCCTCCCACAAGGGGGCAGCATTAACCCCATTTGAGAACTATTGTTAAAAGCTGATCTGACATCACAGTTTATAATAAGGTTTTTTTTCCCAGTCAGTTTGTGTTGTTAAAAGGATTCACATACCCATTAAATTAAGCTCTGTACTTACATGCATCAATGCGAAGTTTGGCTTGAAGCTATTTATCAGTAGGACAGGTGAACAAATTTCACTTATTTCAGGGTTGGGGAGTTGAGGAGGGAAAGTGGTAGTAGGGAGAGTCATCAACTATCAAATTAGTAGAATGGCTAGATTATTTGGGGTGGCAAACAGTGAGAAATTTCTCTTGTCAGGATGCCAAAGGGATGTGAAGAACAGGGAAGACTAATGTAGGATTTTATGTTTGCTTATTTTTTAAAATTAAAAATATTTTATATCATTATTCATTTTTCCTTTTCCTTTTCTTTTTTTTTTCTTTTCTTTTCCTTCTTTCTTTCTTTCTTTTTTTTTTCACAGTGTTTGCTTTCTTTTCTCAGGTGTAGTCCCCGTAGAATTTCCACCACCAGTTCACCAGTCCACCATCATCACAGCCCCTTGTGTCCCTCCCACCCATGTCTGGATCCCTCTCCCTCCCCCTCCCCTGCAGAATGTCTCTGATTTATCGTTGTCTGTTTATTTTTGCTTTGTTTTGTTGTGTCTTTTTAATTTTTACTATTTTTCCCCTGATCCTTTATTTGGTTCCCCTATATTCCTCCTATAAGTGAAACCATCCAATATTTTTCTTTTTCCTTTGGACTTATTTCACTGAGCATAATCCCTTCTAGCTCCATCCATGTTGCTGTGCATGGCATTAGTTTATCTTTTTTGATTGTTGAGTAGTATTCCATTGTCTATATGTACCACATCTTTTTGATCCAGTAATCTATTTTTGGGCGTTTGGGTTGTTTCCAAGTCTTAACAATTATAAATTGTGCTGCAATAAATGTAGTGCTGTAGGTATCCTTTTGAATTAAAGTTTTTGTGTCCTTTGGGTAGATCCCTAGGAGTGGAATTGCTGGGTCATATAGTACTTACATTTTTAGTAGTCTGAGGAACCTCCACATAGATTTCCATAGTGGTTGGACCAGTTTGCATTCCTACCAGCGGTGTAGGAGAGTTCATTTTTACCATATCCCGCCAACATTTGTTGTTGCTAGTTTTTTTCAGTATGTACCAAAGAATGGAATTCTTCCCTGCTCAAGATTTTATGGATTTTGATGTTTGGGGTAGATGAAATAAAATTCAACAAGGCATGAAATTTACATCAGGGGTGGCTGTAGGAAAGGAATCATTGGTCTCAAAGAGAGTTTATATGGTTGTCTTTGAAATTTACACAAATATTAGTAAAATTAGTAGACCTTCTATATTATGGGGACTAGTGATTTGAGAAAATCTTATTTATATGTTAGGTCATACAATAACCCCATTTTCAGACTAAAACTAGTGATTGATTTCACAAATATTACTAGAGGACCTATTATTTGCTTAGTCAGGTACTGGTCAATTATCCTAAGGAAAGATAATGCAGTCCCTGCTCTTCTAAGAACTTATTTTCTCTGTAGAGTGACAAAATATTTCTATTTAAATATTTGACATGTCAGTGGTTTTTGTCTTTGAAGCAGCTGCTCTGTGCAATTCAGAACACTTGGCAAGGGATGAACCCATAGTCAGGGTTGTCTGCTTTGGCTGTACACTCAAATCACTTAGAGGAGTCATTTAAAGCTTTTAAGTTTTTAAGACACACATGTTCTTTAACCAATACTATTGGTGTCACCCATATTTCTTTTTCCTCATGTTGCAAATAGAAATCAAAGAAACTTAAATTTCTACTTACTACTCCTGTTCTTCAGGGATGCAATTCCTAGAATGTTATATTCTCACTTTGAGCTTCGACATTTTTGTAACATGGCAACAGAGTTTACTGTACAAATCTCAATACCATAAGGAATTATTTGTAAGATCTCTAGGACTCAGGTGGTGTGCAGACTTCCTTTAGCTAGCCTATCTGACATAATAGCAGCCCAGTCCAACAGAATAATGTTAGTTTCTTAAAACACATTGCTTAGAGTTTCACTCTAACAATGAAATTAGTCTCTATAGAAAACATTCAGAGAAAACAATAAAGGGACACACACTCATACGCACACACACACACACACAAACACACACACACGGACATTGTCTAAGCCAAGTAAAGTCAAACCACTGTTGCTATCAGATCTGGAACACCAGTGTTAATGTTTGAATCTATCTCATTTTAGGTGATAAGTAGACAATCATTCATTCATCTTTCTTTGACCATGCCTCTAGTCCATCAGTAACCCTATTGAAAAATTATCCTTATTTTTTTTTTTCTCTTTTGCTCACTGCTCTTTTTGGCTTCTCTAATCAAATGAATCATTCCAGGAATGTTTGATTTATTTTATGATTGTGGCACTCCAGGAAAGAAGGGCAGCTCACCTATCCCAATCTATGGCTGATTCCAGCTAGGAAAGCTCCCAACATCTTTGTGTATAATAAAAGACCCTACACCGGCAAAATAAATCATTTTCCAACTGCATTTCTTCTACACATTAAAGGCTGATCACCTACAGTCACAATCCTGGCCCTGAGTTGGGTTGCAGCATCTGATCTTATGGCACAAAGTAAGATCAATACCTGTCACGTAAAAAGTCAATGGAACATAAATTAGGAAGAGAATATTTTCTAACTTTGGCCCCAAACAGTGATTGGTTGGGTGTAAGCCATGCTGTTGGTCAATGAAAAGAGAAAGCTACTTTGCTTAGCAGCAGGGTAGACTATACTCGGCTTATATTATGTGCTATTCCTACTTCTCTTTATTGATCTACAAATAATGAATTGAAACGTAATGATCCTCTATAAAGCTTTTCAAGTTTTTTACTACAAAAATGGTATTGGAAATTTTCTAACCATAGCTGGAGAAATATGGGAAACTAATCCAGGTATAGGGGTTGCTGGATATAAGCATTTTGAGCAGAGAGATGATTTTGGTCATCTCAAATTAGGTCTTACATAATATTTACAAATGTTTTAAAGTTATAATTGAGTACTGATGAGCAAATGTGCCTCCTCCTTGTCCTTCCTTTGGCCATCATGCCTTTTGCTGATAATGATATCCAAGCATTTTTAAGTCTCCAAAATGGATGCAGATTTATATTTGGAAAATAATTCAAGAATTCCATGAGAATAAATCTTGCCCATTACCCTACCACTTATGAATAATTACTGATGTTAGCAAATCTGTGTTTACTCTTTTGTGTGTGTGCTCTTACACATGTGTGTTTCAAAAGCAGGAACAAAACATGGGTAGAACGTAATCTTTATGGGATTAAATAAATAGCAACCTCTTTCCCCACCACATTTGAATCAATTGAGAGTTAGCAACAGAATGTTAATGAAATGATGGCGAAAATATCACATTAACTACTGTTAACATCTAGATTGGAGGATGTTTCATAGGTGCAGATAGGAGGAATTCTTAATACTAAGACTCATGATTAGATAGACTTCTCTATGGGCTACAGAACTTTGCTTGACTACAAATGTCTTTTACATGGGGTTAGGCTTCTTCTAAATTGACAACATTGAAAATCAGAGAAGATTCTCAATTCTGTTGATAGGCCACTTCTTACGGGGTAACATTTATAGTCCTTTTTATAAGTAGAACTAGGGAATATCTTTTAAAAATTCATAACAATTCCCAGTTCACATTTGACATTACAGGGTTTAATACTTATTTTGTATTGTTATGCATTTTCTGTAACACTGAAAATCTGTTATTAATACCATTAATACACTCATTTGTTTTTCCTATAACATGCATAAAATAATTCCTGTAGTACAGTATTGCTACCAACAAGAAACATATTGAGTGAAGTTTCACATGCCTTTGCAGTTGTTTTTGTCTTTGGAATATATCACAGTGACAATAAACTGTTTACTGCACTTGAAATAATTCTTTTCTCTGTATGGTTATCAATTTTATACAGCTAGGTTCATTTGTTTCTGCTTGCATTCTATTTTATGGTTTGCTTTTTTGTTTTTAATTTAATTAAAGTTTTAAAATATACAAGAGACTTACATGGTGCCTTGGTTGTTAAGTTATTGCCTTTTAATCCTCTGCACGCTGTTTTGTGATGCTAGGCCTGGGACTTTGAAAACCACATCTCTTTTTTGTCCCATCTGGTTTCCCCATTATCTTCTGAAGCAGGTGCCAGAGAGAGAGAGAGTGTGCAAGGCTGGAGGAGAAATAAGGAAATTGCTCTTTCCTGGTTTTTTTTCCCTGTGGGATGATTTTTCCGCTTCCTGTTCTTATGCATTATCACCCTAATCATCATGCCTTTTTACCCCTTCCCTGTCCCTCCATCATAAGTTCCTATGGAACAGTTGAATCCAGTTTGCAGTTTTTCAAATACTTGCAGAACCTGCTTTCCTCAGAGGACTGGTCTATTGGCCCAGCATTGCTTGGGCACTGGCCCCTGCTTAAAGGTATGAATTTCAGCAAAGGAGAGTTTTTCTGAATTTTAATAATTCTGAAATTTTAATAATTCCACATCTTTTTATTCTCCTTGCCTTAAAGGGAGTAACTTCTTCCTGCACTTATTGCCATCCTGATACATTTGTGCTCCTTTCACTCCTTCAGTACCCTAGTTAAACAACTTTGTGCTATTTAACAATTCATTCTATTAAATTATTCTTTTTTTTTTTATAGAGGCATGTTTATTTATTTATTTATTTGTTTGTTTTGTTTTGTTTGTTTTTGTTTATACATGCACTGGGTACAGTCAGAAGCGCGGGAGGGTGAGAGAATTCACCAGAGCCAGAGCGGGGAGCAGAGCAGGCAGAAGGACCAAAGCACACTGCTGAGGGGAGCAGCGGGCGGCAGGAGAGGTCTGCACGCCATGTGGGACCCTCCTCCAGTGGCCGGGGAGCAGCCAGGGATTGAACCGGCGCTGCAGAGGCCGCGGGCAGCTTCGCAACCCAGCGCTAAACCGTTGTGCCACCGGGGAGGCCCCTATTAAATTATTCTTGTTCAAATAACTGTTGTGTTTTTGTTTCCCAACTAAACTTTAGCTTATAAACAGGGTTTAGGGCCTCCCCGGTGGCGCAGCGGTTGAGCGCTGGGTTGCAAAGCTGCCCGCGGCCTCTGCGGCACTGGTTCAATCCCCGGCTGCTCCCCGGCCACCGGAGGAGGGTCCCACATGGCGCACAGACCTCTCCTGCTACCCGCTGCTCCCCTCAGCAGTGCACTTCGGTCCTTCTGCCTGCTCTGCTCCCTGCTCTGGCTCTGGTGAATTCTCTCACCCTCCCGCACTTCTGACTGTACCCAGTGCATGTATAAACAAAACAAACAAACAAACAAACAAACAAATAAATAAAACATGCCTCTATTAAAAAATTAAAAAAAAAAAAACAGCGTTTACACTGTGCTACGATTTCAGCAGTAGGTTCACAGCTCCTCAAATGAATGCCACCACACCACACCCACCATCAAATCATCTGCAGTTCTTTCCCATAGACCATTGGCCCCTCCTTCCTTTACTCTCACCTTCACTTTCCTGTCCTTATTGTAGCCTCAATTCTGTAATCATAGTTGTAGGATTTGTTTTGGTTTCATTTATTCAGTTTCTTTTTCGCTTGTTTAAAAAGATCTTTATCAGTAATCGGATGTTAAGCCATTTTACTTTTTCTACATGTAATATTTTGGTTTTATTTTATTTCATTTATTTTGGCCTTGATGCCTTCTGTATGTGCTCATGTTACTTTTGTAATTGTTGAATCAGTAGGTGGGGGAGGAGCATGGAGGAATGCACATGTTGGTGTAGATGAGTTATAGCAGCTCTTAACTCTCTACTGATAGGGAGATACAACCTTTCACCCTCTTTCATCCACAATAATTCTGGAGAGTTGTTCTCATGCTATGATGTCATACTCCCTTGAGGTTTTGTATTTTTATGTCTTATATTCTCTCTCCCCCCATTTTTCTACTTGAAATCTCCCTATTTTATTGCTGTTTTTAATATCTTTAGCAGTAATTTAGGGCATTAAGCCATTTTAGTTTTTCCACACAAGATGCTGTGGTTTTATTTTATTTATTTATTTTGGCCTTTGCTAGCCCCTTTGTGAACGCAGATTTGTTCTATTGTTGGTGAGTCAACAAGGTGCAGGAGGTCTTGGAGGGATCCAGATGTTGGTGTGGATGAGTTAGGGTGGTGTTGGCTTGTGTTTGTGGCATCTGGATATTCTTCCTTTCTGCTGTTCAGGATAAGAGAATTGTTAACCTCTGTGCTCTCAGTGTGACTCACCAGGTAAAGACCAGTTTCAGGGCATGGAAAGGGAGAGTGCAGATCAGATCAGAATGCCTGTGCTATTATTTTCTTTCCTGGGGGCCCAGGCTGTGTGGAGCACCCCAGCTCCTCCACAAGGCTTTTCTCACTTTCAAGGGAGTGCGCCTTCACATAATCTTGGCTGCCCCCTCTCTAAGGTCCGTGGCCACCTCTTGTTTGGTGTACTGTGAATCTCCTCACTGTCATTCTGCAGAAGTCTGCATTCATCTCCACTAAGGGATAACCAGTCCTTCTCCTATCCTTGGAAGCGTTTATTCACACAGTGTTCTTCCGGCTCACTGATCCAAGAGCTGTAGCCAGTGGGACCAGGCCCTGCTGGTGCTGCTGCTGGACCTTTCTCATCTGTGTCCCTTAGCAGTATCTTCTCCACTGCTTGCCAGAGCCTCCCAGGTCTGAGCTGCTTCCAGCTCCTGTCCTGAGCCTCACTGTCCTGGTGTCTTCTTGTGGCCTACCTTGGCATGGCTGTTTGCAGGTCCATCATGGGGACCCATGTAGAATCTACAGAATGGCTCCTTCTGGGACCCACTCTGGGGCTCACTGGGGTCAGCCCATGCCTGCTCTTTCAGTGCCACTTGGCCAGGTCTTGCTGGGCTCAACTATGTCTACCCTGTCAGGGCTGCTTGCCATAGGCTCCCTGAGGTCTGCTGGGGCCACTGCATCAGGAAAGCTTGCCAGTTATACCCTGCTGCTTGTAGACTCTCCTTGCCTAGCGAGGCTACCCCCTTGGCCTGTTCCACTGCTTGCTGGAGGGCCCCTCTTTCAGATGTGGCTCCTAGTGTGTATTGGGATTGTCTATTTTTCCTTCAGGAGTTATTGTATCCTACCACATACAGACCTTCACAGATTAAAGTTCCAAGAGCTCTACTTTTGCCTGTTGGGAATGATAAAACACAGAACTGAATTTTAAACCTGTAAACACTGTAAGAACAGATACTTTGGAGCTAATCTACAGCTGTTAACCATCCTACTGGGATAATTAGGGGCCCTCTGAAGATGCAGGAAGAAATTGAGTTATAACAACAGAACAACAAAATCTGTTTTTCAAAGAGTAGAGATTTAGATGCTTGACCCATCTTAGTAATGAAGTTTGGTTTTTATTAAGCTAGAAAGAGAACATCACTGAGATTCTTCTTTTGTAGCAGTCTCCTGCTTCCTCTTTCCCAATTTGGAGAAAAAAATACTTATTCAGCAAGTCAGCTACATTTTTTTTAAAAGATTTATTTTATTTTTATTTATGCCTGTAAGAGCTGGGGTGTAGGCCAGAGGTGCAGGGTGTGTGTGTGAGAGAGGATTCACCAGAGACAGAGTGGGGAGCAGAACAGGTGGATTGACTGAAATACACTGCTGAGGGGAGCAGCGGGCAAGATAGGAGAGGTCTGCTGTGCCATGTGGGTCAGCTTCGTGGTGGGGGATCGAACTAGCATTGCAGTGGCTGCAGATAGCTTCATTGTGCTGAGACTTAACCCCTCTGCCACCAAGGAGGCCGAACTACATTTTTTTCAAGGCAAAACTTTTTCTCAATAACCTGGAGTGTTTTATCTGGCTTAAAAACCACTGCTTGGCCACTGTCTCTGTGTAGTTGTGTAAACCTTCAGAATGCTGCTTCAGTTTGCCGAGTACTATGATGGTGTTAAACTGTTATGTAGCCCTTACTATTTCAGGATAACAGGTTCAACTGGACCCCTCATTCCCAGTAGCTCCTCCATTCAGGAAGTCTAGGTCATGGCACACTGGATCCAGTGGTGCAGGCAATTCAGATAAGTGGGGGTGGGGAAAGTGGCACCTCCGCTCAGGGAGGTATAATGCTGGTAGGTTGTGTTCTCATTTCCATTTGTCTCAATGTGTGAATTTTTTTTTTTAAAGGAACTATTAATTTCTAGTCAGAATTTTTTTCTGACTTTTTTTTTAGAGGAGGGAAAGGCACTGTATCTTTTCTATGTTATTTTGTAAGAGATTTGTTACATATTCATATTCATAATTTTTTTGATTTGCGGAGAGTATTGTCTTCCAATGAACTATTTACTTGAAAGTTAGTTTGTGGATCCTAGTCAGGCAAATATTTGCTGTAGTTAAGTAATCTTAATTTGCTCTTAATCTTAATTGCTCTTAATTTTCAGATTTTCTTTACCCTTTGGGAGTTCTGTAATTACGTTAAAAGCTTTCTCTTGCCTCCATGATTATAAGACTTTTGTTTTTGAGCTTTTGCTGTTTATTTTAATTATTATTAGTTATCTGATATGCACTTTTTTGACTTTAAACTTTGTTTCTATATTGTTTTTCTTAAATATTAAGCCTATATTTCTACTCTTTTATAAAAGATATTTTATAAAATGATCTTTTCTTTATAGTCATTAAAAATTTTATTCATAATTTTATGACTGCTTTGAAGTTTTGTTTTATTACTTGAATTAACTGTTTTAACTTATATAATTAGATTTTGCACTTCTATAGAATAACAATGTGATCAAATATCACATCTTTTAAAACATTTTTTAAAAGAGTCCAAAATATATACAAAATATACTGTGTGGTGTAACAAATCTGCCTTCCCACCAGGTCAAGAGAGATTCTTTACAGTATCTGTAAAGCTTTCTTTTCTTTTCTTTTCTTTTTTTTTAATTTTTTTAAAGGATTTTTTAAAAAGATTTATTCATTTATTTATTTATACAAGCACTGGGTACAGTAAGAAGCGCGGGAGGGTGAGAGAATTCACCAGAGCCAGAGCGGGGGGGGGGTGGCAGAGCAGGAAGAAGGACCGAAGTACACTGCTGAGGGGAGCAGCTGGAGGCAGGAGAGGTCTGCGTGCCATGCGGGACCCTCCTCTGGTGGCCGGGGAGCAGCCGGGGATCGAACCGGTGCTGCAGAGGCTGCGGGCAGCTTCACAACCCAGCGCTCAACCGCTGCGCCACCGGGGAGGCCCTAAAGCTTTATTTTCTTTAAAAGAAAAACTCTGAAGAAAATATGCCAAAATATTAATGTAAAAATCTACATGTTGAGTTTATAGGTGTTTGTTATATTATTCTTTGGACTATTCTCTATGCTTCAAATAGGTTATAATTAACAGCATCATAATAAAAGTGAAATCATGGCACTGAAAAGCAGATTATTTAAAACAAAGTTTATCACATTTCCTAATGATTAAGATAATATTAGAATATAGGTTTTCAGTAGCGAAGTGGAAAGGTAAAAAGGAAAATTCGTAAAAAACAAACAAACAAACAACCTCTCTAAACCACTTCCTCCTCTACATCATCTGGAGTGAAATGACAAATCTGGCTAATAGTCTGAAGTCATAACTTCTTGCAACAGAGATATTTGATTGTAGGATGCCTCATTTTTTTTTTTTCTACCTTGCTTAGTTAAGAAAATAAGATCTTACTAGAGGAAAATGACTGCACAATGTCAATTTGGTATTCACAGGTTTTATTCCAGAAAGAAAGATATAATGCAACACAAAATCATTATTGGGCCATAAACCCCTCCTCTGGGGGCAGGTGGAGTTGATGACTTGTGAGTATATGAGACTAATTAGGCTTCTTAAAATGGCTCCAGGGAAGAGATTGCACTAAGCTCTCAAATCATGGAAAGACTCCAAAATATTTGGGGGACAGCAGAAAAATAAGGTGGAAATGTGTGTGTCTAATTGAAGCTAAGCTTCCACTTTTAAGGAGATCTTTTATAGTTATCTGAATCCCAATATTTTTTAGGAGTTCCTGTATTCAACATGCACAAACTTAAATCTGTTAATGAATAGTAATGTGATATGTAATATTGGTGAAGAATAGTTGTCATCCAGTGGTCTTCAAACTTTAGAGTGCATCAGAATCACCTAGAGAGTTTGCTAACAGATGGCTTTCACTGGTAATATTTTATGATTCAGTGGGTCTAGGGTGAGGACTATGAATTTGTCTTGCTAACAACTTCCCAGAAAACCACACTTTGGGAATCTATAGTAGGTGCTCTTGACGTCCACATAGATCCTCTTTCCCAGCTCATGCATTCACCCTTCTGCTGTTTTAGATGCTTTAGTTAAAAGTATGTGCCTGCCAACTTTCAGAGAAAATTGCCCTTGGCTGATGGAGCTGTCTTCATAGAGGTATCGGGGAGGTTTCCAGCCTCCTTTCTAGTACCTCTTGCAGTCAGTGACAGGCCAATGGTGGCAGAGTAGATCCTGGCCCCTTACCTTAAGAGGACAATTCTGCCTACCAGAGAGGGCCCTCTTCCTTACTGTCCCCTCCCTGCCAAGGCAGCTTTCTCTTCCTTACTCTATTTACTTCACTCGTGTCAATCATTGGTGTCTAAATCTTTGTCTTTGGCTCTGCTTCTTACTGCCTAAGACAATGGGCAAAATATAGACTTTCATTCTTAGGGGTGGTTTTAAATTTTATCTGCTTTGGAGCCTTTTAAATTAAAATAAAAGTTTCCCACAAGATCTGTTCTCTGATTATTTGTTGCTTTCTCTCATTAATCATTCAATACTTGAAAAAGTGCCAGTGGATATTGCATACAGGACTATTTGGTTCAAAACATGTTTTGAAGAACAACTGCTCCATCCACCTTTAAACATTTTTAGTTCTGATTTAAAACAGGAAGAAAATGTGAAGCTGATCAGGGCCAGATTTTTGCCCTGGAAAAAGTTAATAAGGTCAGGTTAACAAAGTTTGAAAATCATGAGAGGAAGAGATGTGTGTTTATAATGGAAATGACTACGGGGATCAAATTTATAGGAGAGAGGGCTGCTCAGTTTGAAATGCATTTTTAGCCAGTTCATATTATATAATGGAGACCTCATTGTCATTAGCTTTAAGGTATCATTCTGTGTTGCTTTTTTTTTAAATATATATTTTTTAATAGAGGCATGTTTTTATTTATTTATTTATTTATTTGTTTGTTTGTTTTTATTTATACAAGCACTGGGTACAGTCAGAAGCGCGGGAGGGTGAGAGAATTCACCAGAGCCAGAGCAGGGAGCAGAGCAGGCAGAAGGACCGAAGTACACTGCTGAGGGGAGCAGCGGGCGGCAAGAGGGGTCTGCGCGCCATGTGGGACCCGCCTCTGGTAGCCGGGGAGCAGCCGGGGATCGAACCGGCGCTGCAGAGGCCGCGGGCAGCTTCGCAACCCAGCGCTCAACCGCTGCGCCACCCGGGAGGCCCACATTCTGTGTTGCTTTTGAAACACCTTCCCCAAAGGACCAACTGTGTCCAGCCATAGGTGTGGTGATGCTAAAAGGAATTTCCTGATTTTGAGTTGCAAAGTAATTTGCCATGCATTCCCCCTCAAACCCAGCACTGTTTCTCCATGGCTCTGTACTTTTCAAGAGCTCAGCTTTAGTATAAAAAGTCATGTGGGTGTTGACTTTTGAGTTGACAGTCTGTCCAAGGTGTAGATCTTGGTTCTGCCCCACAGCTGATTAATGGTGAGTTATGTTCACTCTGATGCTTTTGGTTTCTTTTCCTGGTAAATGTGGGGGAGTGAGAGAGAGTTTATAAGCCCACAGCATATTTATGCGTCCATACTAAGAGCTCCTTCTCCTTACTTTGTATTTGATTCCATCCCACTCTTTCGTTGCTTGTAAATCTCTCAGGTATCTTTCTCAGTGGGCTATATTGCTGATTTCATTTGTCTGCATTTCTTTGTCCCTTTGAATTTTAAGGAATCTGGTGTCCCCAAAATTGGGGGGGTAGGCTAAGGTTATTTCAGTGTAATTATTCTATTCCACATTCAGCCACTTTTTTTCATTCCTTAAATCTGTCCTTTTAATCATTATTTTTTCAAGAATTTCATATCCTTGGGAAACAATACTTTTATGTTTTCCTGGCAAATGATGTTATAGACATAACCAGCATTTTGATTACATTTAGCCTCTTTACAGTGGCTAAAAGAGGGTAGGGAGCACTTCTCTCATATGCTAGTGACCACACAAAAAGCTATAGAATTAACCCTTACACATGTCTTGTTTGAGGTAAAATAAGTAAGGGTACACTTCCTTCACGCATTGCCAAAGTAAGTGAAGGTGCCCTGGGATTTCATCCATTGCCAGCCATATCGTCCCTTTAGGTGCTACTCTGAAAGACAAAATAAAGCATACATCTCTTTCAGCATTCCAACAGGGACAGGAAGGTATCCCAGAAGCAGAGCAGTACAAAACTTGTTACTCTCCATTAATTTGTATATTGAATTCTAAGAAACCCTAACTCCAGAGATGTAAAATAAATCAGAACAAATTAATTAGCACATTCTACTGCAATTAAATTTAAGTTCAGTGTCCTGGGTAAGGGAATTCAATACAACAATACATATTAAATTAGGTATTCAGAGAACTCTGAAATGGGTAAGATCTTTTGCTTGTCTTAATCTGTTAAAGGAGACAGATACACACATAAACTCTTACTTTTGTCTATAATGTCTGAAGCATAGGAATATGGAGTATTTTACTTCTCTTTTCCCATTGAATCAACTATTATTTCATAAAGTCCATGTTGATTGGCAAATAAATAAGTTTCTCCTTTCTTTTTGGCTACCGTCCCTCTGCTAGCCTTATGGTCCAGCCTATATATTTTTTTAAAATAAAATTTATTTTTATATTCCCCATACAATTGCAATCCCCTTATTTTGACCCCAATCCCTCCCCTCCCCACCCCCACCCCCCATAGAGTATCTCTGGTTCATAGTTTTTTGTTGATTTTGATTTTCACTTTCTTATAGTTATTCATTTTCCTGGTCCCTTATTTAAGTTTTCTAGATTCCTGCTATGAGTGAGACCATCCGGTATCCAGCCTATATTTATACTCATTTTACCTCCTGTTGGTTTTCTAGGATCCAGACAATTAATGCTAGATTGGTTTTAATTACAACTATTTCCTCTCTGAAAAGACCTAGGATTGTGGGTCATAAACTCTATGTCAAGGTGCCCTGGGACTCACCAGCATATTTAAAGGCTATCCATCACCATGGATATTTTGTTTTCCAGGAAACCAGTGCAACTGCTGTCAGGCATAATGTCAACTATAGTTAACATCAGATAATGCTACATTGCTTTCAATAAAGTCATACCTTAGCAAAGCTGTTTCTTTTGGTAGCTGTGTGATTAAAAGTCAGAACCCTTGAAATCAGTATGCAATTGGAAATGAGTGTGGTGATGTCTAATTTAATTCTAAGGTTTGAGAAGTTGTGTGGTGTGCAACAGGCACATACATCCCATTAATTGATTGTGGTTATTTTAGGATAAAATAAAAACATTTTTCCTTTCAATTTATGCATAGTATTTGTTCAAGCTACAATGTAGACATTGTTTGGCTTAAAGTGCTTATTAAGGGTTAGATTTTAATAACTTTGTAAAGACACTGAAATGGAAAATCAGAGGAGAAATATGCATGAAGAAAAAGGGCCAAATCTGTTCTTGTCTCTCCTTTGTGGGTCCTCTGCCTAGATTTGAGACCATGTAATCCTCAACTATACTATTGTTGAGTAGGAAATGTCTAATATTTATTATTATTAGAACTTTCTTATTTTACAGAAGAGAGAACAGATCTAGAGAGAAAATGTGATTTGTGGAAGATTCTATTGACAATGGGACTGAAACTAGAGTTGTGTTTGGGGATATCCCACTCATCTTTGTGTTTCTCAATCAATGGGCCTTATATGGCAATTGGTCATATAAGGTAAGGGCAGGTAAGGGCAGTAGACTCTTGCTTTGCCTGCCTATGGTGGTGTTATTTGATAATAAAGTCTCATATCACACATCCAAGAAAAAATAAGCACAATGCCCAGATCAAAATTAACACTAGAGTGTTAATTTTACCTAATCACAGTTAGTAGTGTCTGAAAAAGTTTGCAGGAGTCCTAACATCCAGTCTTTGCACCTAGCTTGCTTTTCATACACCATGCTGTGCTTGTAGGTGGTACTATTAATACATCTATGTCCACATGTTGTTTTCTAAGATCATAACCTAAGAGTAATAGTATTATTATCAATTTTAGGTTATGACTATTGCTTTCTTTTTTTCTCCTAGTATTTTAAGAAGAATCCTGTCAAAATTTTACAAATCCAAATTGTAGGTGATTTTATATACATATGTATTTTTTTAAAGGTTTATTTGATTTTATACAAGAGCTGGGGTACCTGCCAGAGGCTCCGGAAGGTGAGAGGATTCACCAGAGACAGAGCAGGGAGCAGAACAGGCAGATGACTGAAATACACTGCTGAGAGGAACAGCAGGCGAGACAGGAGAGGTCTGCCATGACATGTGGGGATCTCCCTGGCTGGCCGGGAATAGAACCCGTGCTGCAGATGCTGAGGACAGCTTCACAGCGCTGCGCTCAACCTGCTGCGCCACCGGGGAGGCCCCCTACATATGTATTTTTAATGGCACTTTTTCCATATAAAATGAGAATATGACTATATGAGATTCAATATTTGAAAATACCCTCTTTGAAAACCAAATATCTTTTGAAATAATGTGCTCTGAGCAATTCTTCTCATCCACTTAAACATCGTGAAGCAGAAAAGCTAGTAGGAAATGCGCTAGCATTAATTCTCCTGTCCTGCTTGTAATGTGAATTCTCAGGGACATCTGGAAGGTGTGTTTGCAGACCATCTACTCCAGAGTTTTGATATATCTGTAACTTCTGAAATATAGACTATAACCTGATAAAGGAAGTTTTAGGATAAAATAAAGGAATAGCAAATAGTACACAGACAGTAAAGAGGGACTCTTAGTAAAAGAGAAGAGATGGTGAAGGGGACCAAAAGACTGATGATCTTGCAGAAAGATGCAATTATTTCAGAAAATGGAAGGTACTTAATTAGTTTACATTTTATTCAGGTAACATTGGTTTACAACACTGTATATAATTTAGGGGTACAGGTTCATACCTCCCCAGATGTTTGTCACCACACCTCACCTATCACCAAAGCACCCATAGTCCTTTACCCTAGACCATTAGGCTTCCTCCCAGCTTTGCTCCTACCCTTCTCGTCACTCCCCCACAGCAGTCTTGATTCTGTGGTCATATTGCTAGGGTTTGTTCTGGCTTACTTTTTCAGTTCCTCTGTTTTCTTTCTTTATATTTCAATATGTGAGTGATATCATCTGGCATTTATTCTCTTTATGACTTGTTTCACTTAGCTTGATGCCCTCTAGTTCTATCCATGTTGTCACAGATGTCAGGAGTTCACCTTTTGTCTTTTTATATAACTGAGTAAGTATTCTACTGTATGTGTATACCTCATCTTCTTGATCCACTCATTGGTTGTTGGGGAATTAAATTGTTTCTATAACTTGGCTATTGTAATTATTGCTATAATGAATATAAGAGCACATTTATAACCCTTCAAATCACTGTTTTTGCATTCTTGGTAGATACCTAGGAGTGAAATTCCTTGATCATATGGTAGATCTATTTTTAATATTTTGAGGTGCCTCCATACTGTTTTTCCTAGATCCTGGACCATCTACATTCTCACCAGCAGTGTACAAGGATTCCTTTTTTCCCTCTACATCCTCACCAACACTTCTTTCTAGTTTTTTTTTTTTTTTATATGTGCAATTCTCATGGAAGTGAGGTGGTATCTCACAGGAAGTATTTTAAAGTTATTGTTTGGTAGGGATGGAAAAACATCATTGTTTAAGAGAGAGATAGGGCTGAGAGCTGTGAGTTATGGGGTGTTTATGCCTTGGTTCTACTGGCTCATAAGCACATTGTACAAGAGGAGTGCCAGACCCTCAGTAGAGTTAGACTAAGCCCTGGGAGATGTGGTGCTCTGTTATAAACTTTTGCTATTTTTTAATTTTTAAAAAATTAACTTATTTATTTACATCCAATTCTACTCCTAGGAATCTACTCAAAGGACACAAAAACACTAAATCAAAAGGAACCCTGTACTTCTATGTTTATTACAGCACTATTTATTGTACCAATAGCCAGGTTATAGAAACAACTTGAATGCTCCTAAACTTTTGTTATCTTTAACTGACACTACGCAGAGTCACAGAGTTAACGTTTTTTTTAACCTGAAAAGATGGGTAGCAAATCTCATCTACAAGATATTAGAGGAGAGCCTGTCATGTCAACAATGACTTTTGTTTCTCTAAAGATATTTTCCTTGGGAAAAAAAAAAGAGCTTCCTTTTTCATCTGCATTAACTGTTCTTCACAGAGTGTGTGTAGTGTATTCCATGCCTCTAAATGGGTCATTTCATGATGCCCGAATTTCCAAGTTGTCCAGTACCTACTTTTGTATTCCATAGTGGCCTTCCCGCATCAACTTGGACTATGAGAAATATGATAACTCTTTCTCCAGGAACTTTTAGGTTTTGATAGATTTGGGTCATTAATTATGTCACATTCAGCCGTCTTTTACACATATATTCATGCATACAGTATTTTGAAACTTTCGTTCTTGGATGTTTTTTGATGATTGGATGTTTACATGGTGGCTGGTTTCACAAAGCAAAATGCTCGTAGAAGATAGTAGACACTAACAAATGAAGTCAGGGTTTCTGAGGGAGGAGAGAGTATAAGGGGTGGTGGTGGGAAATAGACTATTCCCAATCTGAAAAAAAAAAAGAAAGAAAAAGAAACATAAAGCAAACTTGTAGCAAACACATTCCTAGCTCTTTCAATTCTGTACTTGAAAGCATCAGTTAGAATAATGTATAATAACAGAAACCACAATTGCTCTGATCCTGGTTTCTCATTGTTCAAAATAGAAATAAAAATGCCTGCCCTGAAGAATTTTTGAGATAAATGTGTGAAAAAAATAAAACCTAGCATGGTGCCCATGACATAGTAGATGCTCAGTAATATTTCTCTATTCTTAGCTTGGTACTGTTAGAGCTAACATACTTGTTCAAATTGTTTAACCACCTATGCATTAATTTATCACTCTCTTTGGGGATAATATCTTCCATAATAAAAGATAATATCTGATATTCTTGTGAACTTTCCACATTGTATTTATTATGGTACTGTATTAAGCTTTAAATATGGTTTAATTACTTCTTTCTATATTTGTAGACTTAGGAAAAAGATTAATTATAAGTGCTCCATTAATTTTTCTGAGTCTTTAGAACACAATAAAATAAATTATTTACTGTAATAAAATATGCAATTAATATGAAAGGTTATGAAAAAACTCTTTATGGAATAATTTGGAGCCATAGAATCATATCAATATTATTCAAGAACATTTAGGGCTAGGTGGGAACTTTGAACCATTTACAATAGAATACTTCTCTGTACATAGATGGGAAAAAATATCTGGGGGCAAAGTGATTTACTCAAGGTCAGATAGTTAATAAGGACATATTGAGATAATTTTGCAAAAGATTTGTCTGGATGAAGAGCTTCCAAACAGTGAAAACTTTATAGAATGCTGAAACAGACTATGAGCCATTTGCTCTGATGATTTTATTTTTATTTTTATTTTTTTATTATTTTTTAAAGATTTATTTATTTATACAAGCACTGGGTACATTCAGATGCGCGGGAGGGTGAGAGGATTCACCAGAGCCAGAGCAGGGAGCAGAACAGGCAGACTGATGAAATACACTGCTGAAGGGAGCAGCGGGCGCAGCAGGAAAGATCTTTGCACCATGTGGGACCTTCACCAGCGACCGGGGATTGAACTAGTGCTGCAGAGGCTGCGGGCAGCTTCGAAGCTCAGTGCTCAACTGCTGCACCACCAGGGAGGCTCTGATCATTTTATTTTTAAATAATTCATTCTGTTCTGTTTGAATAATGATTAAAGAAAAGACACGATGGTGTTTTTGTCATTTTAATTCAATTAATACATTTAAATACAATACAATGGGCAGATACATAAAAGAATCACAGGCATGTTTTTGTAAGAATTTTAGCCCTCTGTTTTTTCTCTTAAAAACTTTATTATGGGGGGCCTCCCCGGTGGCGCAGCGGTTGAGCGCTGGGTTGCGAAGCTGCCCGCGGCCTCTGCTGCGCCGGTTCGATCCCCGGCTGCTCCCCGGCCACCGGAGGAGGATCCCACATGGTGAGCAGACCTCTCCTGCCGCCCGCTGCTCCCCTCAGCAGTGTACTTCGGTCCTTCTGCCTGCTCTGCTCCCCACTCTGGCTCTGGTGAATTCTCTCACCCTCCCGCGCTTCTGACTGTACCCAGTGCATGTATAAACAAAGCAAACAAACAAATATAATAAATAAATAAATAAACATGCCTCTAAAAAAAAAAAAAAAAAAAACTTTATTATGGGAATGTCTGTTACTGAAGCATAGAGAAATTGTATAATGAGCAATTTTTTGATGTTTTATCATGAAATCAACATTGTTAATGAAATGGAATTGCACAAAATAGATTTTGTAGTAAGGCAAAATTTCATTGATGGAAAAAAATGAGATAATGATTAGATTAATGGGATGATATAAGAAAATGCGAAAGTAAAAAGAATGCGTGGGAGGTTTGTGTGAGAGAAATCTAGTTTTTTTTTTTTTTTTTTAAGATTTATTTACGCATACAAGAGCTGAGGCACAGGCCAGAGGTGTGTGTGTGTGGGGGGGGGGGGGTGAGAGGATTCACCAGAAACAGAGGGGAAACAGAACAGGTAGATCAACCGAGGTACACTGCTGAGGAGAGCTGCGGGTGAGACAGGAGAAGTCTGCCGCACCATGTGGATTCTCGCTGGCCAGCCTGGATCGAATACATACTGCAGAGGCTGCGGACAGCTTCACAGTGCTGCGCTCAACCACCTGCACCACCATGTGAGGCCCGAAATCTAGTTCTTAAGCTGAGCCTTGTCAGAGAAATAGATTTGCTCTTAAAAATCTTTGTCATTCTGAATAATTAACTATTGTTTCACAGTAAATCTATGTGTTTCAAATCCTTTAATACAAATGTCAAAACCTCCCCGTAATCAACAATTTAAAATATATACTGCCTTTAGTTAAAAGAAAAAATATGTGAAGTCTTGCAAAGACTCCTAAGGTAGCCTTCAGAATTGTTATCTCCTTTTATGGAAAGAGAGTTATTTACCAATTTGGACTAATTTGGAATGTTGAAACTTCACATCAAGCATTGTCACACAAGGAAAAATGCTTTTAACTTATTAGCATGTTTGTGGCTATTAATATAGGTATTCTAAAAATTATATAAAACTTTTTAAAAGTCTGAAATTACTGGTTAATTAAGGTTATTCTCACTGAGCAAATTTCCTTATCATTGTGTTAAAGTCAGGTTTTAATTGTGGTCATTTTAAAGTCTTAACACTTAAACAATAGCCAAAGCTATCCTTTACTTTGATGCTTTGTGTTCAGAGAAATTCACAGGAAAGGACTTTGAAAGATACTCTAGAAATACAAGTTATCACGGAACTGAGGATAAAAAATTACAGAACTTGGGCCTCCCTGGTGGCACAGGCAGTTGAGTGCCGCACTGTGAAGCTGCTGGCAGCCTCTGCAGCGCGGGTTGGATCTCCCCTGGCCGGTGAGGGTCCCACGTGGTGGCGCGGCAGACCTTTCCTGTCATGCCTGTTGCTCCCCTCAGCAGTGTATTTCATCAGTCTGCCCATTCTGTTCCCTGCTCTGTGTCTGGTGAATCCTCTCACCCTCCCACACCTCTGGCCTGTGCCCTGGTTCGTGTATAAAAATAAATAAATCTTAAAAAAAAATTACAGAACTTATGTGAAAAAAATGGAGTTATAATAATTGCTAGTAATGAGATTTTCTATATGGGATTGAATGAATGAACTATGGAGGCCTGGTAATTTTTAATGATTTTATTTGACATTGTTTTTTGTGTTTTGCTTTTTCTGATATAAGAAAAGTTTTTCCTTTTTTGGCTATGACCTGCTGCAAAGGTAAATTTCTTCCCCCCCATTAAACTTTGTTTTTAATGGGTGTCAAAATTCTGTGACAGGTTTTTGGTCAAGTTGTTTCCATTAAAAAGTACTGATTTTAAAAACTAATAATTTAAAACTGCCACACAAAAGAAACTAAATGGTCCACAAAAACATTTTCCTTTCTTTCTGAAAGGAATGTTATCATTAACCAGTCTTTTACTATTACAATTAAACTTAAAGACCAACTGAGATAAACAGTTCTGAGACTGTTCTTTCACTACTGATTAAGACCGGGATGCCAGGTATTGGAGATAATATTCATTTAACCTGCTGAGCTTTCTGGGCAAACTTGGTGACCTTGCCTGCTCCAGCTGCCTTCTTGTCCACTGCTTTGATGACTCCCATAACAACGTGACTCATGTCCCAGACAGCAAAGCAGCCCAGAGGAGGATAGTCAGAGAAGCTTTCAGTGCACATAGGGCTGCTAGGAGCCTTATTGAGTATGGCAGCATCACCAGATTTCAAGAATTTGGGACCATCTTCTAGTTTTTTCCCAAACAATGTTCAATCTTCTCCCTCACCTCACCAAACTTGCAAGCACTGTGAGCTGTGTGACAATCCAGCACAGGTGCATATCCAGCACTGATTTGGTCAGGATGGTTCAGAATAATCATCTGAGCTATGAAGCCACGAGCTTCCATGGGTGGGTATTTTTGCTGTCACTTGCCACAACAAACATCTTTGATGGACGCATTCTTGACATTAAAGCCCACATTGTCCCCAGGAAGAGCTTCACTCAAAGCTTCATGGTACATTCCATCAACCTTTACTTCAGTTGTAACATTGACTGGAGCAAAGGTGACTACCACACTGGGTTTGAGAACTCTGGTTTCAACTGGGCCCACAGAGACAGTCCCAATAGCACTAATTTTGTAGACGACTTTGGAGAGGCAGATGCAAGTGCTTCTCAGTTGGACAAGTTGGTGGCAGGAAATTGCATCTTTTTGTAGGCAAAACTGAGACATTTGCTTTTCTTTCTTTGACATCCTCAGAATGTAAAATCTTTTAATAAGTTTTCTTATTTCTCATGGAAATGTGTTATTTGCCTCAATATAATAATGTTCTCTTTTTCTCTGTATAGATTATTGGAAACAAGGTTGTATTACTATGGCTTTGATTAGAACTTTATATTCAAGACAAGACCACTTTAAGGAATTTGGCTTGATTTCAGAGCCAACAAAGACAAGAAATATTGATATATTGCTCACAGGGTTCCAGGGCTATCAAGAAAAAAGATAGGGAAGGTTACTCATTCCCAGATTTGTAAACCCTGCAACATTTTGGAGACCTTGAAAATAGAGGGTTTTATCAAATATACAGGTATCACAAAGTCTGATGGGTAGACCTTGGCATGGCCCTGAGAGGTCGTAAGAGCTCAGTATATGATTCCTTATGAAATGTGCCAGTAAAGCAGATTTTAAAAATTCTTTATGGTTACAGTCTGTACTTCTCATGCTTATACCAAAAAAAACAAAAACAAAAAAAAGACAGACCAAGTTTATTGGAAGTAGATTTAATTTGCATGAAAATTAACCTTACTGTGATAATTTTTTGTAAATTTTTAAAATTATTTTTTAAAATTGTTTATTTATACAAGAACTGGGGTACAGGCCAGAGGTGTAAGGAGTGAGAGGATTCACCAGAGACAGAGTGGGGAACAGAACAGGCAGAGTAACTGAAATTTACTGCTGAGAGGAGCAGCGGGCGAGTCAGGAGAGGTCTGCTGTGCCATGTGGGTACTCCTTGGCTGGAGATCGAACTCATGCTGCAGTGGCTGCAGATAGCTTCATAGGTTGTGTCTTAACCCCTTGCACCACCAGGGAGGCCCCTAAGACTTCTTAATTATTTTTGAGGTTTTTCTTTTTTATCTATGAACTGGACTGGGTCCTAAGTATTTTTGCCCTAATATCTAGCCATGACTTGCCAAATAAATGTTTCCAGTTTTCTACCAATATTTTTGACTTGAATTGATTGGAAATTAAAACTTTTTTTCTGAAGTCGTGCAAACTGGAAATGGAGAACTCAATATTAACTTCATAGAGATCACCACAATGGCAGTGGGTAATCCCCATGACTGTTGTGATTTTCCTAAATGCTTGATGGCATCAAACTGCAAACTACAAACCGCCTGACTATTCTCACTCCATCTGAACATTCTTTGACCACTGATATCTAGAATTCTTCTAGACTGACATCCCTCAGTACTCTCAAATGGACTTTGTTGTTTGCTTCACATTAAACCTTTGCTTTTCTTTCGTTTCCATAAAAATGCCTCTTATTATTGCAAGCACAATACAGGCTTCACTTTGGGGCCACCTATAGGAGGACCTCCAGAAACTGAAAGCAGTTGTTTATATGGACTTATCTGTTCTCAGAGTGAGAAATGGATTCTATAAAATAATCGAACAAATCAACTTCTGAATCATTAAACTTCTTGAGAAGTTCCAAAAGTGTGACTATAGGGAATCATAAATGTCACCTTTTGGCAAAAGGTTCATTTCATGGGAGGGGCTCTGAAGAATGGGTGGATTTTGCTTTTGATGTAAACTTCTCTCTTTAAGGGCCTTTCTCAAGAAGATCTAAGCTCTTCTCTTTTCAATGAAAAAGGCAGAACTTAAACATGCATATCTTTGTCTATCCTGCCTTTCCTGATAAACTCCCACACCTCCTCTTCCCTTCCCCAATATCTCTTGTCTTTGGTAAGCTATTTAAAGTGGCATCTAAAACCACATTAGTGAGTTACTCAGTCATGCTGAGTTTCTTCCATGTATATAGGAGGTTTACATTTTATTAATACATTTGTTTTTTGCTTTTTCCCTTTAAAAAGATTATATTTGAATGAGTGTTTCTCAGTTCTGTGACTAAATTCATATTCCATCTCATAATTAGAATATGAACTCAGAAGTTGCCAGTGATAATACACACTAGCAACCTTAAATGTTATGTTTACTTTTGCCTGAGATTGTGTAAGTGAATATGGAACTAACATTCAGGAAGGTTCAAGTACAAGGTTAAGCACATGGGGAAAGAGATCAGAGGGCACCAAAAAGCAACATGCTTTTGGAAAGCCCATGGATTTAACAGTAAATTGTGACCATATGTATAATATTCATGCCTGAATATGGGTATTCTGATTTAAGTCAGCCAGCCTAAGGCCTTTCATGAATGGACCTGTATTGTAATCTGAATTGTAAGACCTATGTAACATACAGCCTTCACGCTCCAAATATAGCGTTCATTTGAAAATCTTACCCTTTTTGATAAGTTTATCACTATCACCAGAGGACTGGTGAATGGCCCTGAAACCCCAGAAGTGGAATGCTCCCCAACAGCTGATTAAAGTTTTATGAGCTCATCCGTTGTCTTTTGTTAACAACTCCCAAACCTCTTCTCCCTGCAACTTCTACTTACACATGTCTCGTTGAGTATTTAAAGAATTTTTAGAGAAGGGAGGTGACTTCAACCAAGAGCTAAGCCAAATTCCACAGCTGGCCCACACACATTGCCTGAAGTCTTCAGTCATTGGCTCTGGGAGGTCACAGCCACATGTTTGCAAATTAAATTTAGGCTCCTTATCAAAGAAGTTGATTCATATCATGGGCCATAAACTCTTCATTGTGCATCTCAGTGCTGTTTACAGAAAAATGAAGCCTTTGGGTTTTTAGACTCTGGGGTTTTATTTTTGTCTGAAGGTCAGAGGCATGGAAATCTCTCTTTCTCTCTCCTTCTCTCTCTGCATAAAAGATGATAGAAAATTAAACAAAACCACCCAGAATCATTGCAGTGTTTTCTGTTGGT
Organism: Talpa europaea; assembly: GCF_964194135.1. NCBI lineage: Eukaryota > Metazoa > Chordata > Mammalia > Eulipotyphla > Talpidae > Talpa > Talpa europaea. The sequence continues at coordinate 87,547 of NW_028167975.1, forward strand.
GGTAACTTTTTAATAACAATTGTTGTGTTGAGTAACTCTTGAATGTGGTGCATATATTTCTGGGAATAAGGAAGCAGGAATGGTCAATGTCACCATAACCTCATAAATTATGTATCTTTTTCCAGCTAGGAATGAAGAAAGCAGGATATTTTTCCTCACTTAAAATGACCAAGATTAACTTTCCATTTATGTCTTATCTGAGTAAATAACTTCAATTTCAAAATCCTATTTATAAACATTCTTTATCTTAGCATTGCTATTTTCCCATTATTAAGATGGAAAAGCAAGGTCTTAGAAAGAAATGCATTTTCTTGTTCAGTCTACACTACAGAGCAAAAACTTGGATTAGGATTATTTTATCTCACAGGAAGTTTCAATGGTGGAATTTTCATAATAAGTAATTGAGTAATTGTTTTATTTGACAATTGCAAGATTTTCTGATGCAATATTCAAAAGGAGACATTTTTCACTTTGATGCACAAGTCCAAGATTTTTGCCACAGTTGGCTCTACCCTTTGTTGAGACTAATATTTGGATTTCCTAGCTCTTTGTCTAAAATCACTAGTAACTCAGTGATTTTTGTCCTTGCTCAAGTGGAAATAATGTATGAGATGACCCTGTCTAGTAGAAACTCCTGCAATGAGGTGATGAAGAAGCTACAAACTATTTCTTTTTTAAAGGGAAGAGAAGAATTTATCCAAAACCTGTATAATCCAAGCAAAATTATGAAACATTTTTTGCTTATGTATGTGACTGAAATGTGGGTTGGATCTATCTGTCAAGTCTCTCTCTCCACCCCCCCCCAAATTTTCTCCCCTCTCTTATCAGGAATGTTTGTAGTTTTTTGTTTGTTTGCTTTTGTTTATGATATCCTGTCTGCTTTTGGTATCAAAATAATGTTGGCTTCATAAAATGTTTGGGAGAATTCACTCTTCCTCAAATTTTTGGAAAAGTTTGAGAAGTGTGGGCATTAGTTCCTCTTTGAAAGTTTGTTAGAACTCACTAGTAAAGCCATCTGCTCCTAGGCTTTTATTTTCTAGGAGACTTTTGATTACTATTTCAATTTCTTTGCTTGTAATTGGTCTGTTTGGATTTTATATTTCTTTCTGATTCAGTCATGGATAGTTAGATGCCTTTAGGTATTATCCATATCTTCCTGGTTTTCTAATTCATTGGCATAAAAATATTCAAGGGAATAGGGCCATATTCCATGTTCATACACTGGAAGTACTAATAAATACACATCCTCTGTATTTCTGATGTGTCTATTTGTAACTTCTTTTTCATCTCTTATTTTATTTAGTAGTATTTCTTGTTTTTTCTTAGTGAGTCTGCTAGAGTTTTGTCCATTTTGTTTATTTTTTTTGGAGACAACTTTTGGATTTATTGATCTTTTGTACTATTTTTGACTTTTTTTTTTAAAGATTTATTTATTTATATAAGAACTGGGGTACAGGCCAGAGGTGTGGGAGGGTGAGAGGATTCACCACAGACAGAGTGGGGAGCAGAACAGGCAGATTGGCCAAAGTACACTGCTGAGGGGAGCAGCCGGCGAGACAGGAGACATCTACTGCGCCATGTGGGAACCTCCCTGGCCAGCTGGGAATCGAACCCGTGCTGCAGAGGCTGTAGACAGCTTCACAGCGCTGCGTTCAACCCCCTGAGCCATGGGGGAGACCCTATTTTTGACTTCTATTCCATTTACTTTCACTCTAATTTCAATAAGCTCCTTCCTTATACTGACTTTTGGTTTCATTTGTACTTCTTTTTCTAATTCCTTAAGGTATAATGTTGAATAAAATGGGATCTTTTCTTTGTTTCTTGATGTAAGCCCGTATTACTTTATCCTTCTCTCTTAGTACTGTTTTGCTGCATCCCATAGGTTGCTAGGCTGTGTTTTCATTTTTATTTGTATTCAGCTATTTTAAAATTTCTTCTTTTATTTCCTCAGTGACCCAATAATCATTCAGTAGTGTGCTGTTCAGTCTCCACCTATTAGAAGTATTTCCAGCTTTCTTTTTGTGGTTGATTTCTTTTTTTTTTTTTTAAATAGATTTATTTATTTATTTAATTTATACAATAACTGGGGTACAGGCCAGTGGAACAGGAGGGTGAGAGGATTCACCAGAGACAGAGTGGGGAGCAGAACAGGCAGACACACCAAAAGCACTGCTGAGGGGAGCAGCGGGTGCGACAGGTGAGGTCTGCTGCACCATGTGGGCATCTACCTGGCCGGCCGGAAATCGAACCTGCGCTGCAGAGGCTGCAAACAGCTTCACAGTGCTGTGCTCAATCCGCTGTGCCACCGGGGAGGCCCGATTTCTGTTTTGATACCATTGTGATCTGAGAATCTGTGATCTGAGAATTTGTTATGGTTTCAATCTTCATGAATTTATTGACACTTGTTTTATGACCCAATATGTTGTCATATATGACATTTGTTTTATGACCCAATATGTCATATCCTGGAGAATTTCCCATGTATACTTTAGAAGAATGTATACTCAACATTTTTGGGCGGGGTGGGTAGTGCCCTAAAATGTCTAGTCGGTCCATCTGGTCTAACATCTCATTTAATGCTGTGTTTTCTTTGATTTTCTGTGCGGTTGATCTATCCATTGATGTAAATGCCTATTGAAGTGTATTACTACTATTGTATTGTGGTTAATATCTGCATTTAGATTTTTCACAAGTTACTTAAAAAAAACTGCCCACCACAACTGGTCCACAAAAGATGATAAGATTACATTGTCATCTTTTTTTGATCAAATGTTTTTTTTATACCAGCTTCTTTTCACAGCACTAAACTATAAAGTTTTTTTTTTTTTTTTGATGAGTTGAAATTAAGCAAGGCTACACCTACAGCAGGCAGGTGGGGACCCTCAGGACTCACTTTAATTCCTCCCCCAGGTGTGGAAAGGTTTCCTCTATTATTTCCTTACACAGGCTCTCTGTTACTCCCTCCCTTCCCTTTCTTATATGTCCTTTATTTGTATGCTGGCTCTCTTAGTGGTATCAGAGAGTTCTCAGATTGCCTCTCCATTAATTTTTTGTTTTGCTTCTCTCTCTTCTTCCACCAGGGTCCTTAGCATATTGCTCTTTTCAAGGTCACTGATTCAATCCTTTATTGAATTATTTACCTCCTGAATTTCTCTTATTTTCTTATTTAAAGCTTCAACTTCTTTCTGTTCATTGATTTTATTGCTGAGTTGATTAATTTTTTTTTCTGAATTGTTGTATTTCTTGATTAGCTTTTCTGAGTTCTCTTGTATTTCTTTGTCTTGTTTTTCTGGGTTCTCCTTTATTGCTTTGATTTGCTATGTGTTTTTTTTTTTTTTTTTTTTTACTTTGATGTGCTATTGTGATTTGCTATGTTTTTTTTTTCTATCTCAGTTTTTTTTTTAAATTATAGAAGTTCTGAACTCTCTCTGATAGTGAGATATAATTTTCCATGTTTGTATTTTGATTATGGAGAATTATTTTTACCTTATGGTCTTGAGATCTTATATTTCCATGTGTTATGTATTTTTTTCTGTCAATCTTTCTATTTGTAGTCTCCCTATTTTATTGTTGTTTTTAATATCATTAGCAGTAACTTGGGTGTTAAACTATTTTATTCATTCATATGGGTTGTGATTTTGTTTAAATAGTTAATTGCTTTTAGCCTTTCCTGGCTTATGTATGTACTCAGACCTGCTTTGCAGTTGCTGAGTTAGCAGGGTTGGGTAAGTCACTTGGAGAGATCCAGATATTGGTCTGGATGAGTTGGGATGGAGCTGATTTATATTTGTGGCACCCCTATGTCCCTCTTCTCTGGGGTGTGGAATAAGATTTGGCAGTCCTTGTGCTTTCATAGTCTCAGTGTGTCACACAAAGTAGGCATTAGTCCCAGGGTATTGGTTGGGGCATTCAGATTAGAATGCCTGCTCTGCTATTATCTTTACTGGGGACCTAGCCTGCCCATAGCACCCCATTCCTTCACAAGGTTCCCCCCCCCATAGTAGTGTGCCTCCACACAACATCTGCATGCCCCTCCCCAAAGCCCCTGATGAGCTGGACAGCTCTGTCTCCAGTGTCCCCTACTCCAGGCCACAACTCACAAGTAACTCTTTCTATCCACCTCCTTTAATGTAGTGTGAATCTCCTTTGTCAACCCTTTTGAAGTCTACACTCTTTTCTACTATTCAAGGAATAATCAGTCCCTTTCCTATGCATGGGAATATCTTTCTCAACACTGTTCCTGTGACTCACTGCTCATGACGTTGTGCCTCTCTAAACTGCTTCCCTTGCCAGGGCCTGCTTTACTTCTTTTCAGGGTCCACTGGGTCTTGACTGCTTCTGGTTCTCACCCCAGTATGCCCTGGGGCCCACTGGCAAGGGCTACTTCCACAATGCACTCTGGGGTTCTCTGGGATCTGTTGGGGCCTACCACAGTGGGACTGATTCTTGTCCTGTCCTCGGGTTTGTTGGGGTCAGCAGGGACCTACCACAGTGGAGCTGCTTCTGTATCCAACCTGGATCACTGGGTTTTGCTGGGCTTATCCCTGGCAAAGGTGTTGGCTCATTGAGGTCTTTAAATTCTCACTGTGCAGAGTCCCATTCCTGTCCTGGTGCTTGCTGAAGTCTGCCAGGTACTACCACTGGGATGCCTGCTTCTAGGTACCATCCTGGTACTCTTTGGGATCAAGTGAGGCCTACTGCCTCCAAGCCACTCTGATGTCTTTGGGGGCTTCTGGGCTACTGGGGCTCACCTAACTGACCTAGGCTACCCAGTTGTCTGATTCTACTCTTCGCTAGGATCTCTCTCCCCTGGACATTGCTCCTAGTGTATACTGTCATCATCTGTTTTTCCCTTTACGAGTTATTGGCTTTGTCTGCTTCAATCTGGCCGTGAGCTTATGGAGGAGGTAAGCCAGCATCGTCACTCAGCTACCATCTTGCTACTCTCCCAGCTTCCTCCTCTCATTTACACTTTCTCATCTAATTAATCAAGGCATTCCTCTGAGTCTATAGTTTTCCTTATATTTATCCCTATTTTCATCCTCTTTCGACTCCACTACAGTTGATCTGACTCCTGTTATTTCTTATCTGGATTATTGCTGTGGTCTCATAAGTCCTCAGCCTCTTCCAAACTATTCTACAATTTGTTGCCAGATTAATCTTAAATCTCTATTCTGATTATTCATTCCTCTATTCAAAAACCTTCATTAATTCTCCCTTCCTAGCCAAAAATGTTCATGTTTTTTTACAAGGCATTTAAGGCAATCCATGACCTGATTCCAACCCAAATTTCTACCTTTATCTCCCACTGGTCTCCTTCACATAAATTATTCCCTAGGCATATTGGCCTATTTACCATTTCTTAAATGTGCACTGGTTCCTGTCTCCTCCTCACCTTTTACTTCCTTAAATGATTTCCTTCAGCTTATAATTTCCTCTCAGTTCATTGTTGCCTGACCTCTTTAAAGGGCCAAATCAAATATCTCCTTGAAATCTTTTCTGATCTCCTCAGTGAGAAGGAATTCCAGTAATACTCTGCACATACCTCCCTTTTGACACTTGTGACATTTTACTTTGAAATGTGGAGGCAATAAATTGTGGAGGGTTTGGTGTCAGATAACTTAGAGTTGAATCTGGGTTCTGCCTTTTATTACTTTTGTGTGATCTTGGTGCAAATCACTTAGCTTCTCTTAGCCTCAATTTTCTCTCACATTAAATAAGAATGAGTACTGCTACATAACTCACAAGATTATTTTGAAAATCAAGTGGGAACATATATGTGTGAATTTTCTAAGTTTATACTTTTCTACTCTCAACTTCATATCAAATTTCTTGTATCTAGGAATTATGTTTCATCGATTGTTATGTGGGATTTGTATGTATTAGGTATTCAATAAATGTTTGTAGAGTTGATGATTTTAACATAATTTGCATTGAAGAGAGAATGTTATGAATTATCTTAGCTTTAAATCCCATGTAGACATTGATCTCTTTAGGGACTTCTTTCCTGTTTTTCTTTTTTTTTTTTAATAATAAATTTTATTTTTATATTCCCCCATACAATTGCAAGCCCCCCATTCTGACCCCAATCCCTCCCCTCCCGCCCCCCACCCCCCAAAAAGTGTCTCTGGTTCATAGTTTTTTGTTGATTTTGATTTTCACTTTCTTAGAGTTATTCATTTTCCTGGTCCCTTATTTAAGTTTTCTAGATTCCTGCTATGAGTGAGACCATCCGGTATTTTTCTTTTTCTTTTTGGCTTATTTTGCTGAGCATGATCCCTTCCAGCGCCATCCATGTTGCTGCAAATTGCATGTGTTTATCTTTTTTGAATGCTGAGTAATATTCCATGGTATATATGTACCACATCTTCTTGATCCAGTCATCTATTTTTGGGCATTTGGGCTGTTTCCAAAGCTTAGCTATTGTAAATAGTGCTGCTATAAACATAGGGGTGCAGGTGCTCTTTGGAATTGATGTTTCTGTGTCCTTTGGGTAAATACCTAGGAGTGGAATTGCTGGATCATATGGAAGCTCTATGTTTAGTAGGTCCAGAAATCTCCACACAGCTCTCCAAAGTGGTTGGACCAGTTTGCACTCCCACCAAAAGTGTAGAAGAGTTCCTTTTTCTCCACAACCTCGCCAACATTTGCTGTTGCTAGTTTTTTTAATATGTGCCATTCTCACTGGTGTAAGATGGTATCTCATGGTAGTTTTGATTTGCATTTCCCTGATTACAAGTGATGTTGAACATTTTTTCATATGCCTGTTGGCCATTTGCATTTCCTCTTCAGAGAAGTTTCTTTTTAGCACTTCTGCCCATTTTTTGATGGGATTATTTTCTTTGTTGTTGTTGAGTCTCATCAGCTCTTTGCAGATTTTTGTGATCAGTCCTTTATCATTAGTGTTGTGTGCAAAAATGTTCTCCCAGTTGGTGGGGTTTCTCTTTGTTTTTGTTATTGTCTCTTTTGCTGTACAGAAGCTCTTTAATTTGATGTAGTCCCAGCTGTTTATCTTTGCCTTCACTATCACTGCTTTGGGTGATCTGTCTGTAAAGATGTCTTTGATATGCAAATCACGTAGTGTTTCACCTATATTTCCTTCTATGTATTTTATGGTTTCAGGTATTATGTCTAGTTCTTTAATCCATTTTGAGTTGATTTTTGTATATGGTGAGAGGTAGTGGTCAAGCTTCATTCTTTTGCATGTAGCAACCCAGTTTTCCCAGCACCATTTATTGAACAAACTTTCTTTGCTCCATTGCATAGTCTTTGCTCCTTTGTCAAAGATTAGTTGACCATAAATCTGTGGGTTTATTTCTGGATTTTCTATTCGATTCCTTTGGTCTGTATGTCTGTTCTTGTTCCAATACCATGCAGTTTTGATGATTATGGCTTTGTAGTATAGTTTGAAGTCTGGGAGTGTGATGCCTCCATTCCCTACTTTTTTTTTCAGCAGAGCTTTGGCTATTCGGGGTTTTTTGTGATTCCATATGAATTTCATCAATAATTGTTCTATTTCTTTGAAGAATGACATTGAAATTTTGATTGGAATAGCATTGAATCTGTAGATTGCTTTTGGTAGGATGGCCATTTTAATAATGTTTATTCTTCCAATCCATGAGCAGGGGATGTCTTTCCATTTCTTTGTGTCTTCTTCTATTTCTTTTAACAGTGTTTTATAGTTTTCTTTGTATAGGTCCTTTACCTCTTTTGTTAGATTTATTCCCAAATACTTGATTTTTTTTGTTTTGATAATAAAAGGGATTTTTTTTTTTATTTCTTCTTCTTCAGATTTATTGTTTGTGTATAGGAAGGCTACTGACTTTTGCGTGTTGATTTTGTATCCTGCCACTTTACTGAATTGATTGATGAGTTGAATTAGTTTTTCTGTGGAGTTTTTGGGGTTCTCTATGTATATTATCATAGCATCTGCAAATAGTGATAGTTTGACTTCTTCTTTTCCTATTTGGATTCCTTGGATGTCTTTCTCTTGTCTTATTGCCCTGGCTAGGACTTCCAGTATTATATTGAAAAGCAGTGGTAAGAATGGACATCCTTGTCTTATTCCAGATCTTAATGGAATTGCTTTCAGCTTTTCACCATTGAGAATGATACTGGCTGTTGGCTTGTCATAGATGGCCTTTATGATGTTGAGGTATGTTCCTTGTATCCAAAGAATTTCAAGGGCTTTTATCATGAATGGGTGTTGCACTTTGTCGAAAGCTTTCTCAGCATCTATTGATATTATCATATGGTTTTTATATTTCTTTTTGTTGATGTGTTGTATAACGTTGATTGATTTTCGGATGTTAAACTATCCTTGTGTCCCTGGAATGAATCCTACTTGGTCGTGGTGAATTATCTTATGGATACATTGTTGGATTCTGATAGCTAAAATTTTATTGAGGATTTTTGCATCAGTGTTCATTAGGGAGATTGGCCTGTAGTTTTCCTTTTTTGTGTTGTCCTTGTTCGGTTTTGGTATTAGTGTAATGTTGGCTTCATAGAACGTGTTTGGTGTTGTCCCTTCCTTCTCAATTTTTTGGAAGAGTTTGTGAAGGATAGGCACTAATTCGTCTCTGAATGTTTGGTAGAATTCATTTGTAAATCCATCAGGTCCTGGGCTTTTGTTTTTGGGGAGGTTTTTGATTACCATTTCAATTTCGCTGCTTGTAATTGGTCTGTTTAGGTGTTCTATTTCTTCTTTATCTAGCTTTGGGTGATTGTAGAGTTGTTGGAATTTGTCCATCTCCTCTAGATTGTTGAACTTGTTTCCATATAACTGTTCATAGTAGTTACTGATTATTCTTTTGATTTCTGCTGTGTCCGTTGTGATTTCTCCTCTTTCATTGATGATCCTGTTTATTTGTGCTTTCTCCCTTTTTTCCTTTGTGAGCCTGGCTAGGGGGTTGTCTATTTTATTGATTTTTTTCAAAGAACCAGCTCTTGGTTTCATTGATCTTTTGGATTTTTTTTTAGTTTTAATTTTATTTATTTCTGCTTTGGTTTTTATTATTTCTTTTCTTCTACTGGTTTTGGCATTTTTTTGTTTTTCTAAATCTTTGAGCTTTGAGATTAGGTTGTTTCTTTGAGTTTCTTGTTTCTTGATGTGAGCTTCTATTGCTATATATTTTCCTCTTATTACTGCTTTTGCTGCATCCCATACATTTAGGATATTGGTGTCCTCCTTGTCATTCAATTCAAAGAATTTTTTAATTTCTTCTTTGATCTCCTCATTAGTCCAGTGGTCTTCCAGTAGTGTGGTTTTTAATCTCCATGAGGTAGGATAGTTCCTTGCCTTCTTTTTATGGTTTATTTCTAGTTTGATGCCTTCATGGTCAGAAAAGATGGTTGGTATGATTTCAATCTTGGTGTATCTGTTGATGTTTGTCTTGTGCCCCAGTATGTGATCGATCCTGGAGAATGATCCATGTGCGCTTGAGAAAAATGTGTACTCCGTTTTTTTTTTTGGGTTTAGTGTTCTATAGATGTCTGTTAAGCCCAAATGCTCTAGGTCCTTATTTAGAGCTTTAGTTTCTTTACTTATTTTTTGTGTTGTGATCTATCCATTGTTGATAGTGGTGTGTTGAAGTCTCCCACTACGTATGTGTTTTCTTTGATGTCTGTTTTCAGAGAGGACAACAGTTGTCTGATATATTTTGGTGCTCCTTCGTTTGGTGAGCATATGTTAATGAGTGTTATTTCTTCTTGAAATATTGTCCCCTTGATCATAATGTAGTGACCATTGGGGTCTCTTTTTATTTTTTTGAGTTTGAAGTCTGTTTTATCTGATATAAGTATAGCTGTTCCTGCTTTCTTTTTTGGTCCATTCGCTTGTAGGATTGTTTTCCATCCTTTAACTTTGAGCCTATTTTTATCTTTTGTAGCTAAATGTGTTTCCTGGAGACAGCAAAAGGTTGGGTTTTGTTTCTTAATCTAGGCTGCAACTCTGTGTCTTTTTATTGAAGAGTTTAGTCCATTTACATTTAGAGTTAATATTGATATGTTAGCATCTGTATTTGCCATTGTGTTTGTCTTTCCTTTGATTTTATTTATTTATTCTTTTAATAACTTTTTTTTTTTTTTTTTGGTCTTCTTTCGTTGTTATTCGTCCCTCTGAGGTTCTGGCTTTAGGATTCCTTGTAGTATTTTTTGGAGTGGGGGTTTAGTCGTAATGAAATTCCGGAGTTTCTGTTTGTCTGGGAAGGTCCTTATTCTTTCTTCATAGAGGAAGGAGAGCTTTGCGGGATAGAGTATTCTTGGTTGGCATCTGTTTTCTTGGAGTCTGTTGACTATGTTCCTCCACTCTCTCCTTGCCCGTAGTGTTACTTCAGAGAAGTCTGATGTCAGCCTGATTGGTTTTCCTTTGAATGTTATCTGTTTCTTCCCTCTTGCCAGCTTCATTATTTTTTCCTTGTCCTGGATTCTTGGGAGCTTTACTAGTATGTGTCTTGCTGTATTTTTCCTTTCGTCGTGGAAGTTTGGTGTTCTTCTTGCTTCTTGTATATCAATTTTCAGCTCCTTCTTCGCATTTAGGAAGTTCTCTTCAATTATCTCCTGGAATATTTTCTCTGTTCCTACATCTCTCTCCTCTCCTTCTGGAATTCCTATAACTCTTATATTTCCTTTCCTCATGGAGTCAGATAGTTCCTGAAGTCTTTCTTCATTCTTTTTCCTTTGTACTTCTCTTTCCTTTTCTGTTTTGGTTCTTTTTATTTCTGTGTCTTCGAGAGTACTTATTCGTTCTTCCATTTCATCTATTCTGCTTTTATTGCTTTTCCCAGAGTTCTTTAGTTCCTCCATTAATTCTTTGATCTCTTGCATTTCTTTTACTTCCCTCTTTAGGGACTCAATTTCATTCTTCTGTCCATTGTTTTCCCTCTTTAGGGACTCAATTTCCTTCTTCTGATCATTGTTTTCCTTTATGACTTCTGCCACTTTTTTAATCAGGGCAATTTTAAATTCTCTTTCTGGAAGGCTCAGAAGTTCTTCCAAGTTACTGTCGTTGCATTCTGGAGGGTGGTTTTCTTTTTGTGGTGTGCTTCTTTCCTGAGGCGTTGTTAGGTTGCGTGTGGTTCTTCTACTCCCTACTGTCTGTTTTCTAATTTGTCGTATGCACTGGGATACTGTGTTGCTCGGACTGGCCGGCATCTTGGGTGAACTCCGCTCCCCTCTGGCTCCTCCAGGAACCATCTCTGGCTTCTGGGGGGGCTTTCTGCTGGTTTTAGGCAGTCTTTACTGAAGAAATGTCCCTGTTCTAAACTGGCGAAGCGGGACGCAGTCCCTGTGCATCCGGTCTCAGGCACACTCTTCTGCGTGCCCGGTCTGCCCCGGACGTGGGTGCCTGCTCCCTCTGTGCGCTCAGACTGCTGGTTGGAAGGGGCCTGGCGTGGGCTAACTTCCCAGCTGGCCACTGGGTCCTCCAGAAGCCTTCTGCCCTTTTCAAGAAGACTTTTCTTAAAAAATTTCCCTGTTCTATGGGGTGTTAGTGACTTTTTTTTCTGGTTGCTAGTTGGCGCCAGAGATCTCTCCTATTGTCCTTGGGGGGCTGCTTTTCGATGCCTCCCCCACCCTGTAGGACAGGGAACAGAGTCGGAGTGGTGGGGAAAGCCTCAACGGCTTTGGGGTGCTGTGTCTGCCTTGTGCCCCACCGTCGTGGAGAACCCACGCCCCGAATTTCGTGCCCCGGGTCTCAGTTCCAAAGCCCTCAGGTCCAGGCGCGGGCTGTAGCCCAGTTCAGTGGTGCGGGAATGGCGCCTTTTTCACCCCGCTCCTGTGCCTGGGCGCCTGGTTCCTGCTTACTCAGTGAGGGACTTTCACCTCAGTGAGGGCCTCCGCGCATCTCCCCGCAAGCCTAGGTCGTAGGCGCGGGGACCTGGGCAGCCGCGATCCCGATCCGCGTTTGCTTTTCAAGTGCACCAAGCACGCTGCTTTTCCCGTGCAAGCTTACTGGCAGGCCCAGGGCTGTGTGCAGGTCTCCTGCAGAGTCTCTTTGTTCTCTAATGGCGCCAGGAGCCGTTTGCTCACCACCACAGCGAATCCTGCAGGGTTCTCCACAGCTCCTGTTCACGGGGTGTGGTGGCTGAAATAGTTCCTTTCCATTCCCAGTCCCGCCTGATGCGTAGTTCGCTCTTGTTGGTCGTTTTAGTTTGTTTTTTTTCCCTCCTCTCTGCTGGTCGGAGAGTGCCGACTCTGTGGGTGGGGGAGGGGAGCAGTGTTCTGCGCTTTTCTCCCTTCTAGTCCTCTTTTATGGCAACTTTCTTCTTCGGGTAGTTTGCTGGTGTCGTCCGTTTATCTTCCGTGTCCCAGTTCTCACTGCGACCTGCCGCTTTTCCTCCCTATTAACTTTTTTTAATGGGAGAGCTTACTCGCAGCGTCTCCTCGCCACCATGTTGCTCCTGTTTTTCTTTTAAGATTTCTTCTCAATATGTTGTAGAGCAGCCCTGATACAAAACGGGGTGCCTGACTGTGGGTCCTCACCCGCGCGCTTAAAAGGACTTATCAATGCTCTACTACAGGCGCACGTGAAAGGTTAATAAAAGGTTTATTTACAAAGGGAAGGGGAAATGAGGAAATGTACAGCTCTGGGAGAAAAGTGGGAGACAAAGTTTTAAATGAGTCCTACCCGATCCGCCGATTAGGAATCCCAAAATGGCGCTCTGAGAGCTGGCTGCCAGCCAGGAGCCGTGAAGCCAGGAGGCAAGCGATCGCGAGCCAGAGAGAGAGCCCAAGGCCCACGTGTTTGGTTTTTTATATCCAACCTGGCTGCCCAACTCCACCCTCAGGTCCCAGCCACCCTCCCTTGGTAGTGATGGGATTTGTCTTTCCCAGAGTCTTGATGGCTTTAGTCTGGAGTGGGGGTGGAGTCCACAAAGCCTGTATGGGATTTACTCAGGACATCACTTCCCCCCAACAATTCCCCCCTTTCACTTTTTGCCACCATTTCCATGGTGATGAAGATCAAACATATGGATGCTGGGATACAGTCTCAGATGAAAGTTTTCCAGGGTTCCAGTCTGAAAGAAAACGAATCCCTCCAGGTATTGTCCATTGTGGAAAGCAAAAGTCTTCCATTCCTGGAAAAACAGTTCATCAGTCCCAGCCGAAAGAAAACATCTGGAGGCATTAGCCAGAACAAGATAGCAGATATGTCAAAATCACAGGAAAAAAAAGTTAAAATGGTTCAACTTATGCAAAAATGAATTCTCTCAACCTTGATCCCAAACTTTAACAGCATAGCAAAAGTTTGCAAATTAAGTCTACTTTTTAACCATTTTGCCTATTTTTGCATAAAATCACAGGGCAGAATAACTAAGCAGCAATTTTAGCTGGCTTTGTTGAAATACTCCATATAGGATCAGAGCGAACCATTGGCATACGGTCGATGTAAGCTTCAGGTACAAAGTTAGTCTCATCAGACTCCACCTGGGCTTTCCTCTTCTTGAGGGTACCAGGGACTTTTCGTTGGCCGGGTTGTCCAGTCCTGCCAATGGAGGCAAGCTTCCTCACCTTCTTTGGAGGTCTCTGGAACCCTACGAACAAAGCAAACAGGTTCTCCTCTTCTTGGTTCAGCTCTGTTTCAACTTTCTGGAGGAGCTCCACACAAAGCCACACAATGAAACTTATGTCCAATTTTTTCAGTTTAAACAAAATCCCTATGGAAGTTATGCAAAAACAGACTCTGAGATAAGTAGTAAAAGATTACTACCACTATTTTTATGCTGTGTTGGTATCAAGGGGAGAGAAAATGTAAACACAAGTTAGCTTTGTTGGGGAAAAAAAATTACAACCTTGCTGCAGATCCTGGTCACCAAAACAAGAGAACTTTGTGGATTTAGAACAAAATGCAAAAAAAAGCATGAGTATTATGTCAAGGAAAACTTAGTAAATATGAGGTGTATTTCCAAGTCTATTCAGTCCTTAGTAGAAAAGTTTTACTCTCAACAGTTCCATCAATAGGAATCTGTTGAGACCTTTTCTCCCTATATTTTCAGAAACAATTCCTGTAGGTATTAAACAATTGAAGTATACAATATTACAAGGTGACAATCATCATTGACAATTTACATCCATATCAGGTCAAGGTGTTATTACCCGATTTCCCAAGTGACAATGCTTCCCTTCTAGTTTTACTCTACTAGGTGAGCCAAATAGAACAAATTCATCTAATGCCTTTCCCAGGAGCAAAGGGAGAAACTTTGTGGAGTGTCTCAGGAGCTCTACTGAGGTTCCACAAAATTTCCTTGCATCAGCCAAATGACAGGCTACCAAATTTGTACTTGAATTTAGATTTCTGGGAAGCTTTGCCATAAATATCAGAAAAATAACAGAAACAACAATGTTCAATCTCTATGAAGGCACCGGCTTAGTTCAGTAGCACAATGTTGACAATCAAACCATAACTTTTTGTTTTTCTCATAACTGGAGACTTTTTTTTTTTTTCCCAATGTCTATGGGCACCATGTATACCAATCTGTCAATCACTGGAGGTCAAGACAGACAGAAGGACATACAGACATACAACATATAGACAAAGACAGTTTTTTTAGTTATGCCACGTAGAATGTTATGTAACTGCAGTTTTACTCCATAGGCTCAGAAAAAAAATGTCAAAGTCCAAAAAAAAATGTGGAGTGTTGCTGGCAGAAAAATTTCCAGTTGTCATCCTACAAACCTAAGACTTTGGAAATAGGAAGGAAAAGTTTTATTAATTACAAGGGTTACATGACCTTGTTTATCACCTTAGGGTTTTCAGTGTTGAAGACTTTTTATTAGAAGTCAATCCTGGGGTATTCTGTACAGCAACTAAAGAATAAAAGTTAACTTTTAAGCAAAAGGAGTCATCTCTTGTTAGCCACCAAGCAGGCTCTCCTTGGGTTTCCTGGAATAGAACCCGAAAAAGCAAAATCAAAATATCAGTAATTAACTTTCAATTAAAAGGAGTCATCTCCTTACTTCTATTAGCCACTCTGGGACAGAAGCTGAAAGAGCAGATTAAACATCTAAGCACAGATTACACCTCCCCCACAGTAGGGAGGGACAACAACAACACAGGTATGAAAACCTGGTACAGTTACATGATGCACCCTAAAGAGTGCTTTCCATAACATACCTTCCTCAGTAGGAAGCAGAAACTTAGAATCTTGTCTTACACCAGCAATTGAACAAATCCAGTATTCAAAATGGCAAACATGCCCAAAACAAATTGTGTAGACAAAATTCACAGCAGCAAATCCTTTCAAAATCTTGTTAATTTTTCTGATCCAGACTTTGCAAAAATTCAAGTTATCTCCAAGAATCCATCAAGGATACCAGCGATTACCAGTTACTGCTTAAGGCTACTCTTTCCTTAACACCCAGGCATACATTTGCTAATTAAAACACCACTGCTCCACAGTTGGCTTGCAAAACCTGTCAGACACAGGGCAGGAAGTAGTCAAAGACAAAGCAACATATTAATGAAGAACCATTATTGCCTTTAGAAATGCTAATGAGACCGCAGAGATTACAAAAAGAAAGAAAAAAAAAGTTCCAAAGTCCTAGCAACAAGAACCTCTGAATTTTACAAGAGCACTCCAAGTGGCCTCAGACGCCATTTTTGATCTGGCCACATAGTCCAATGTACTGCCTAATTTTTTTGAGTAAAACTGGCGCAGAACAATTTCCACAAATTAAAATCTCTTAGCAAGTCACTACAAACAAATTACACACAGACACACAGATCATCACAAAGCTTCACACACAGTTTTTCAACAGCAAATCGACATATGAAACAAACACACTAGAGAAACCAAAAATCACATTTGCGCTTATGGTAGCCAGTGCCATAGGGAAGCCCAATTTCCCCATGGGGCTGACTAACCACGGATGGCTGTGTCCTAAATCACATTGGACGCCAAATCTGTTATAGGACAGGGAGAGGGGCAGCCCAAACCCCGCAAACCTGCCTATTCTACATGGGTTCTGCCATCCGCCGTATCAACACAAAACATAGGAGACTTTAATGGGAAGGAACTTTAATAAAACTAGGAAACAATACAGGTAAGGCAGAGAGTCTAGTTTCTAAATGAAGCATCCAGAGTTACCCGTCCCCTCGTGGGTAAAAGTCCATCCAAATGGGATTGGCCCAGAGCAAGGCCCCAAAGCCTGCCACAAGTCTAGAGCATCTTCCAGTGGGGACCCACAGAAAAGGGTCACAAACAACTGGACAAGCCCAGAAGGAAAAAAGCAAAATCAATATCAAGATAAAAGCTGTCATTGTCACCTCCCCATGGGTCTCACCCACATCTGTGTCACCCCGTCCACGACCAAAAGACAAGCGCAGCTTCTTCACGTGTCTCTAGGCTCCATGTGCCTCCTCCAGGTCTCCTGGCTCCATCCTGCTTCCTTCCTCAGTCTCTTCTGCAGCTTCTCCTCTTCCTGCTCAGCTCCACCCTCCCTTGGGTGGGGCAGGGAACCTCCCCCTTTCCTGGGGACCACCCTGTTGCAAATATACTTCCACTCTCCAGTCCAAATGGCATAAAATAATACTATTTACTTTTATTTTTGTTTTTCCCTTCATGTTGATAATCCAGTCCAGTTAAAATTTCTATCAAATGTGTCTTGAGTTCTGGTGAACAAAACTTTTTGTTTCAGTGTGAAAACTTTCTAGAAGTCTCCATGTATATAATTCTATAGTACTATCATTTTTGTACCTCAAATAAATACTTTCCTTCCTGACCCTTTTAAAAATAACAAGAATAAAAAGGGTCTTTGGGGAACAAATTAGGCTTCTTATGAAAAAAGTGATTCTTTTTTCCCAAGGTTTATTGAAGTACAAGAAACCAGAGAGCAGAAGTCTAGGATTTGTCTGTAGTATGCAAATAATTTGCTTTTGCATATGTAGCCTGACATGCATTTTGGTCAATTAATATGATTGCCCAACTGGATTGTTAATCTTTATTTCTCTCTTCCCTTGCTGCTAATGTCATTGGTCCAGGTGCCCTGCCTCAGAACTATGCAATAGCCACGAGTGAGTGAGACCCACATGGGTAGGGAATGTTGAAAGAAACAGAAAATTGAATAGACAACATTTTAGAGAATGTGAATCACAATGGAAGGATGTCAGTTAGTACAAAATGTTCATGTAGAAAAGAAATCACTCTTGTTTGTTTCTGCGATTGTACCATGAAGAATCAAGCCAAAGTATCACAGTCCTGCCCCTGGCCTATAGAGAAAATTGGGGGTGTGTTCTTTCTCTTGTAGGAAGGGAACTTGTTTGAGCTACTTGTTGAACATAAGATTAAGGAGTGACATAATTCTTGGAAAAGCCTGGCAGGATTTTCTGCCATTTTTCGGAAAATGAGGGTGATGCACCAAAAATGACAGACTGCTCGGAAAAAGGACTATGTGGAAATCTCCTAACCCGCTTGAGTTTTATCCAAGGAGGAATTAGAGGGCAAAAGAAAGTCTAGGCACTATCACAAGTTCCTGCTAATAATCCTGTTATGGAAAGAGTTTGTGCCCACAATACTAAGCAAATTTCTGATCCTGTGGAGACTGCATATATATATATTTTAAAGATTTATTTATGCATACAAGAACTGGGGTACAGGACAGAGGTGTGGGGAGTGAGAGACAGAGTGGGGAGCAGAACAGGCAGACTGACTGAAATACTGCTAAGGGGAGCAGTGGGTGAGACAGGAGAGGTCTGCTGCGCCATGTGGGTGGCTCCCTGGCTGGCTAGGGATCAAATTTGTGCTGCAGAGGCTGTGGATAGCTTCACAGTGTTGTGCTTAACCCCTTGCGCCACCAAGGAGGCCCATGCATATATTTCTAATGCAATCGTAGCCTCAAAGATTCTTATATAGAATGTTCTATCTTATACCAATTTGAGATAGGGTGTTTCATGAGAAGAAGAGGAAGAATACAAAAGAAAGAAAGCTGTGCTGAATCAAGAAATCTATGGGTAGTTGTTTAGGTAAAAATGAAGTGTAATTTATTTACAGATCTCTCCTTGAAACAGTCCTTGCCATATACTCTGAGCAGTCCGTGCTTGCGCAGCTTGTGGTTGCAGGACAGGATCTGGTTTATACCTCCATGTTCTTTCAGTTGTCCATGCTGGTGGAGACAGTAGCAGGAGACTGAGTAATCCAAAGTAGAAGTATACAAACTTTCTCTTTCTGTGTTTTTGACATCACACACACCCCCCCTCCCCCACAAATACATACTCTGTCTTTCTGAGAAAGGGTGTTCTTTTTCTTTTTAATCTTCTTTTCCTGACTCTACTGACTTTCTCTACTGTCCACATACTTTCTCTTCTTTCACTGCTGTTGTTCACAGCCAAGTGTATCTAAATAAAAGTCAACATGTGTTTTGCACATTGATAAGGGATAAGAAGATATCCTCCTATCTTCAGAGAGTCAAGCAATGGTTGATTAGCTTGATTCTTGGTCAAGGTGATAGAAGTTAAATCCTGGAAATCACCAATTTTCTTTTCAAAGAGCTCCACTTTGCCCCACTGACTGAGGCTGCTTGCCAAAGCCCAGTGTTTCCTGCAGGGCAGGGTTATTTACATCATTGTACTTTCTCTTAGCTTCTTGCTAGTGACTTTTAAAATGAATGGATTAGAAATATGGTTGTAAGAGGAGCTGATAGAGAATGTTGATGCTATCCCTACTGGGAAAATGTCTTAGTGTAGCATTTTCTGAATTAGTTGGAAGGAAAGTATTTTTTAAAATATATTTTGAATTCTAAGCAATTCAAGACAATGATAAGGAAAGGACTAAAATAGGGGCGTGAATACCAATTTTAGGTACCTGTGGCACTTAAAAATATCTTTCCTGTCCTTGGTTTAGTTCTTTAATGCTTGGAGATGTCCTGAACTCAGTGTCTGAGTTTAGCAAGGCAGAAGTGCATGCAAGCTCCTTTGGCTCTGGCACACATACACAGTTAACTAGAAGCACACGTGGGGCCACTGATTCAAATTGAAAACAGAGCTGAATAGAGCTATCTGTATTGTGTCCCAATATCTCCATGTCCAATAAGTTATCAGCAGACTGTGCAGAATGAAAAGATCTCCCAGCAATCCTGGCTCATCACTGCCTGGTGATTTAATTTGAAAACCCAGATTCTAAATTGGATTTGACATAAAATAACAGCCAAGGCAAAGAGTTGCCTGGGTGTGCTGGACTTGCCGCAAGCTGACCTAACCAGTAAGCATGCTGTCATGTCTGGGTCATCTTCTGTTAGTGGACAGCTCCCTGTGGGAGGTCCAGGTTGAGAGCATTGCAATAGTCTAGACAGGAGGTGACAAACACTTTGACCTTTGGGACCAGATTGATCTCCATGTTTTTTGACAGAAAGTCTTTCCAGAAGAGTGTCTCAGGAGGAACAGTCTAGAAGCTTCATCATCTGTGAGTGGAATTAGACCCATTAGCTGCCCCACCCAGACTGGAATGCCAAATAGAGTTTTTCAAGGTTGTTTTTTATTAGCTACAATGTGATATCTATTTACTTCCTAACAATTTTTCTAAAATGTTCAATTTGGGTTTCAAGAGTAGGATGTTTGCTAAGGGAGGGAAGAAAAAGGGGAAAAGAACTACTTTAATGGCATCTCAACTCTGCGGCTAACCCTAGGAAAGGAGCTTTTCCACACACTGCTTTATTTCAACCTCATACAATACTGCAAAGGAAAATCAGAGATTTAGAGATGATTAGACCTAACACCATGAAGCAGGTAATTGCTAAGATGCAGATTTAAGGCTAGATTATTTTTGAGCCTTGGTTTATTTTGATATTATGTCATGCTACCATTCCAGGCTCTGCTTTTTTTTTTTTTTTTTTTTTTTTTACTATCATGAGGGTTATTTCAGCTATTCCTGGAACTCCAGGGGTTATTCAAATGTTATAATAATAAAAAAAAACCAAAAACACATTTTTGCTTCTCATTAAATCATTTAATTTTAAGTAAGCTGAAGATTCTCTCCTCCTATTATAGCCATCTGGTTATGCCTGAAAGAGGATGGAGGCTGTTCAGTGAAGGAGGTGAAGTAGGAACTATTGTAGATTAATGTGTCCTAAAGTGGGCCTCCCCTGGTGGTGCAGCGGTTGAGCACTGGGCTGCGAGGCTGCCCGCAGCCTCTAAAGCACCAGTTAGTTCCCTGGCTGCCGGCGAGGGTCCCACAGGAAAAAGAAAAAAAAATTGTGTCCTAAAGTGCATTCCATGGGACATTAGCCCCCGGACAGTTTCTAAACAAAAAAGTTTGGGAAACTTGGCAGAAATTCTCCCTTCATAAGAGTCACCTGATTGCATTTACAATTTGCCAAAACCCATGTTTTTGAACTATAATGGATTTTGCAACTTTTTACCCCCCAGAACACTGATTAACATCACATGAGTCTAATGTTCTATGGAATACAATTTGCAGACACTAGTTAAAATTTTAATGGTATTGATTCTCTGGATCTAGTCTCAGAAACTTTATTAAATTTATCCAGACCATGAGAATATGATAAGTTACATAGGTTTTTAGTCAATTGCTGTGACCAGATCTCTGAGCTATAAGCAAATATGAGAACAATCCCAAATGTGTTGAACAATATTTAAATACTGTTTTGAAGATGGTGTAGATATTTCAAGTCTGAAAGAAATATGCAAGGCTACACATATAGTCTATAGTATATGGAATGTGTTTACTTATATCCTTAAACCCAAAACATTTGCATAGATCATTCTTTAGTAATATATAATTATAAGTCACAAATATTCAGAATCCAAAAGCTATTTACCTTCTGTAGATTAAAAAAAAATCCCCAAGTAAAATGTTCATCAGCCAGCTGGAAAAGGCAAAAATGTTGGTTTTTTTCCTCTCAGCTTTTCTTCCATCTCATTCTTTTTTTCCTTCCTCTTTGTCCCTTCCTTCTCTTCTTCTTTGACCAAAAGACTTTATCAATTTGGAAATAGATGTGATAATACAGAAACAGCTCCATACCCCAAAGTCATTAACTGTCTTCAAACTGAACTTCATGTACATTAGAATCATCCACGTAAAAAGAGACTCCCAATGAAATTAACCAGGGTTTGTGTGTTACTAAAAAACATCCTGGTTAGAAATGAACTTGAGCCAATATTTCATTCAACTAGAATTAGGCCAATCCTGCAGTTATTTATTTTGGATCTGCTGGTGTATTTAACAGTATGCCATAGATGCTTTTTATTTGATTTTTAAAAGGAATTATATTTCTATGAAAATGAGGTTTCAAAGCTCATTTGTAAGCATATCTACTACTTTGGTTGCTTCAAGGTATTTATTGATTTATTTTACAGGAAACATTTCAAACAGACTCCTGCTTAAAGGGGAGCAATACGTGATCCAAGGATTTCCTTTTAATAGGGGACTGAAATTTTAAAAATTTGCTCTGATAAACACAAATTCCAATCTTCCATATCTTTGACCCAGAACTTAGAAGAGTAATTCCCTACAAAGGGACTTTGAGATAGCTTAATTTCTCCAGTGGGAAACTTTATGTATGTTTCACCCAGGCATACCCTAGCATTTTAATAAACTTGGTTGAAGATTCCAATTTAAAACCTGTAACAGACACTTTAAAATAAGAAGAGGAAATATATTGTCTATTTCTGGACTCCTTTACTCACTCCGAAAACTTGTCTACCAGACAGGGGAAAAACCAAGTCTTGAAGAAAAAGTTGGATGCTTGAAGAGTAAAGATCCTTTACCCGCAAGGATTTTTCAGACCACTTTTAAGTTGATTGCTTGGTTGCGTTATCAAAACAGAAATTTAAAGTTCAGAAACGAAAGCCATATTCTGTTTCCTTGCCTCCATTACTTACCCTTTTACAGAAGTTACCTTCTTTATGTCATATGGAGTTCGTTACACAGCAAAGCAGATTATTATAAAATGAAGTAGCCATAGAAGAGAGTAGCAAACAAAAATTGAAAAATGTTTGCATTCCATGGTAAAGCTCAGAGATTTCAGACATCAAGCAGCTGAGATAAAATATTTCTGTTTTTATGGCATTAAGAAGTAAAAAAGAGTGATGTTCTCTAGAAGAGCATAGAGTATTTTCTTAAAAAGTCCCCTCTTCAGAGTACAGCAGATAAAGCTCTAGTTGTTTTTAGAATTAGAATACATTGATGGAACACTGAAACTGGAGCACAATGAGGAAATAGAGTAAAGACAATTCTTGAGTGCAGTAGACAGCCTGGGTTCAAATCTGGGGTTCTCTCTACTAAACTATAAAACATGGAATAGGTTTCTCCTATTTGATTTTCTCATTTGTAAAATGCAATGAGTAATAAAAATACCCCTCTTGGGGAGCTTTAGTGGGCTTTAGAGAATGCATGTACAACTCGACAGAAAAAGCTCTTAGGAGATGTTTTCTCTCGTATTTTTTATTATTAGGAGCTCTGGAAACCCAGGCCTAGATCTGTCAGAACTGTACCATATATTGTGTGACACTGTATGATTAATAAAGAGTGAGAATTGGAAAGGAAGGAAGAAGACCTGGTGGAGGCACACAGAGCAGAAAGAATGAGAATTATTGCTCTTAATTGACTTCTTGAATCAGTTTTTCAGTATTTTTGATGAGTGACTACTGTGAGTCTGATACTCCGCTGGAACTAGGATTATAGCAATGAAAATAGAATTAAGGTCCCTGTGCTCATGAAGTTTACTGGGAAAAAGATAATCAATGAACATGCTATAAGAAAATACATAGTTTTAATGTAAATACAAAGTAATATAATTGTAATGTAAACAATTCAGTTGTAATTTTATTATAATCATATGTAATCATAAATAATGTAATTAAATTGATATGTAAACAATGGTATTAAAGACTGTAGAAGAAAACAGAAATGATTGAAGCACTCCAATTTAGATTAGCTGGCCAGGAAAAGGCCTCTTTGAAGAAGTATTTTTTAAGCCAATACCTAACTTAGTAGAGAGTGCATTCAAAGATATTTTAACCTGAAGTTTGTACCTTTTGAAGGCCTTCACCCATTTCACCCATACCCATACCCCATCTCCACCCCTCTGGAAACCCTAATCTGTTTCTATGACTTTATTTTTATTTAGTATTATATTTGTATATATATTTTGTAATATATTTATTTTATATATATATATTTTAAAGATTGATTTATTTATTATTTATTTATACAAGCATTGGGTACAGTCAGAAGCGCAGGAGGGTGAGAGAATTCACCAGAGCCAGAGCAGGGAGCAGAGCAGGCAGAGGGACCGAAGTACACTGCTGAGGGGAGCAGCGGGCAGCAGGAGAAGTCTGCGCGCCATGTGGGACCCTCCTCCAGTGGCCGGGGAGCAGGCGGGGATCGAACTGGCGCTGCAGAGGCTGCGGGCAGCTCCTCAACCCAGCGCTCAATCGCTGTGCCACTGGGGAGGCCCTATATTTTTTTTTTTTTTTGAGGTAACTGGTTTATGACACTGTATATGATTTAGGGTTATGGGCTCACATGCCTTCAGATGTATGTTATATATCGTAACCACCACCAATGCATCAGTAATCCTCTACTATTGTCCACTTGGCCTCCTTCCCCCTTTGCACCTCTCTTTTATTCTCCCCCTCTGATAGCTTCAGTTTTACTGTTAGATAACTGGAGTTTGTTTTAATTTGGTTTTGTCTGTTCCTTTGTTTTGTTTTTTTTATAATCCACATATAAGTAAATAATCTGTATTTGTCTTTCTACATTTGATTTATTTCATTTAGCACAGTCCCCTCCAGTTCCGTCCTTTTAAGTGGCAAGAAGCAAGATTTCATATATTTTTTTCCTGAGTTGTATTCCATTGCATATATATTCACCATATCTTCTTTATCCACTTATCTGTAGTTGAGCACTTAGGTTGTTTCCATAACTTGGCTACTATAAGTAGTGCTGCAGTGAACACTGGAGTACATAGATACCTGTGAATTAGTGTTTTTGCATTCTTTCGGTGGATACTTAGGAGTGGAATTGTTGGATAATATTTTGAGAAATCGCTATACTGTTTTCCATAGGAACTGGAGAGTCTACATTCCAACCAACAGTGTACAGGATTGCCTTTTCCCCACATCCTTTCTAGTATCTGTTGTTCCTGGTCTTTTTGATGTGATCCATTCTCATCTGTCTGAGGTGATACCATATTGTGATTTTGACCTGCTTTTCCCTGATGATAAGTGATTATAGACATTTTTTTTCATGTGTTTCTTTGGCGATGTGTCTATTTAGCTCTTTTGCCAATTTTTGGATTGAGTATTTTTTTTTTTTTTTTGGTTCTTGATTTGTGTGTGTTTCTTTGTAGATCATGGGTATTTGCCCTTTGTTAAATGTATAATATGTAAATATTTTCTCCCATGCATTAGGGTGCATTTTTGTTTTTGTGATACTTTTTTTTACTGAGTAGAAGCTTTTTTTATAATGTTATCCCATTCATTATTTTTTCTTTTGTTTTCCACTCTTCTCTTATAGCATCACCAAAGATATCCGTGATGCCAGCATCATGGAATATCTTGCTTATATTTTTTTCTGTGTATTTAATGGTTTCTGGTCTTATATCCAAGTCTTTAATTCATTTTTAGCTGTTTTATTTATTTATTTATTTTTGGGTGTATGGTATGATACAGTTTTTTTTTTTTTTTTGCATATGACTGCCCAATTTTCCAAAACCATTTATTGAAGAGACTTTCCTTTCTCCATTGTATACTCATGGTTCCTTTGTTGTAAATTAACTGAACATATCTTTGTGGGTTAATTTCTGGAGTCTGGAGATATAGAAAACCTGAACAGACCAAATATCACAAAGAAATTGAAGTAGTAATCAAAAGTCTCCGAAAAACCAAAAGCCCAGAACTGGACAACATCTCTAGTGAGTTCTATAAAACCTATAAAGACAAACTAACAACTAAACTTTTCAAGCCCTTCCAAAAATTTTTTGAAAGAGTGAATACTTCCAAACACATCTCATGATGCCAATATTACTCTGATTCCTAAAGCAGAGAAAGATATCACATATACAAAGACCCCCACTACAGATAAATATCCCTGATAAACATAGATACAGAAATCCTTAATAAAATATTTGCAAACCCAATTCAACAATGCAGTAAAAGGGTCATATATCATGATCAAATGGAATTTATTCCAGGGATGCAAGATTGGCTTAACATATGCAAATCAGTCCATGTAGGGCACATATCAAAGGAGAGAGAAAAATCATATAATCATTTCATTAGATGCAGAGAAAGCATTTGACAAAATTCAATATCCTTTTATGATGAAAACCCTCAATAAAATGATGCTAGAAGGAACATATCTTGACACCGTTAAGGCCATATCTGACAAACCCACAGCTATCATTATACTAAATTGTGAAAAACTGAAAGCTATTCCATTAAGATCAGGCCCAAGACAAGGATGTCTTTTTTCAAAACTTCTGTTCAATGTAATATTGGAAGTCCTGGCTAGAGCAATTAGGCAAGAGAAGGATATAAATGGAATCCAAATTGAGAAAGAAGTAAAACTATCACTGTTAGCGGAACACATAGAAATCCCTAAAGATTCTGCTAAAAAAACATTAGAAATAGTAAATTAATACCTTGAAGTACCAGGCTACAAAGTCAATATACAAAAATATGTTGGGTTCCTTTATACAAACAATGAACTGGAAGGGAATGAAATATGAAAACAATTCTATCTATAATAGCATCAAAAATATTTAAATACCTAGGAATAAACTCAACCAACAAGCTCAAAGAGCTGTATGATGAAAACTATGACATTATCAAAAGAAATGAAAGACATAAAGTAATGGAAAGATAGTTCTTGCTCATAGATTAGAAGAATTAGCATTGTTAAATTGGCCATCTGATCCAAAGCAATGTGCAGGTTTGGTGCAATCATATCACCTCCATATCAAAATTTCAATATCATTCTTGAAAGAAACAGAGCAAACATTATTGAAATTTATTTGGAACCAGAAAATCCCCCGAATAGCCAAAGCAACCCTGACAAAAAGGAAGAAGAATGGAGATACCACATTTGAAGATCTCACATTGTACTACAAAGCTATAGTAATCAAAACAGTGTGGTCCTGGAATAACAATAGACACACAGACCAATAGAATAGAATTGACTTCAATTTTTTTAGCTTCCACATGTAAGTGAAATCATAGAGTATTTTCTTTGTCTAACTGACATTTCACTTAGCATAATGCTGTCAAGTTTTATCCAGGCAATTGGCAGGATTATTAGACTGAGCAATATTCTGTTGTAATATATACCACATTTTCTTTATCCATTTATCCATCAGTTTACACTTAGGCTGTTTTCATGTCTTGGCTTTTGCAAATAATACTGTGAACATGGAGGCTCAGATATCTCTTTGAGATAGTGATTCTGTTTTCTTTGGCTGTATACCTAGAGTTTGATTTGCTGGTTCATATGATAGTTCTATTTTTAGTTTTTAGAGGAATTCCTCATCATTTTCCACATTACTAATTTGTATTCAAGGTGATCTTGTCTAGCCAGAAACTGAGTAACCTGGCATTATCTTGTAGGAAGGAGAGAGGAGGGAATCTGATTTACCAACTTGAATATGAAAATAGTTTTTTATGCCTTCTGGTTACTCTGTTACACATTTTTGAAAGGAAGGTTTGAAAGACGGAGAACTATTGTGCTGGTCATTTTTATCATAAATTCCTGTATTAGCACATCATACATGGGCATGAAAATAGCTCTCTAAAACATGAGATGAAACTGTTTGCCCATATCTAGTTCCATGAGACCTGGACATTTCTAGTAAAATGATTGTTATATTATTACCTCCATATTTACATGCCATACTTTACAGCAGATGACTTTTGCCATTTCAGCATTACTATTATTATTTCCAACCATTTCACATACTAGAAGGAACAATATAAAACATTCACAAATAAATTTTCAGGAGAAAGTAAAGGAACAAGAGAATAACTTACCTCAAATTTCCATTATGACAAAAAGCAGGAAAATAGCTAGGTAATAAGGAGACAACAAATAAGAGCCTAATGAATTCATTAGTATCTATAGGGTTTTCTCTGCTGATGGAAATAAAACTTCAAACAGGTTCATTTCCTGACTCTAAAATTCTCATGAAAATGTTTGTGATGTGCTTAGAAAAGATGTTTTTATTTTCAAGAAGCAATGAAATAGATAAACAGAAATGGGCTAGAAATATTTGTGTCATAAATGATGCAGATTTAACAACATTTTAGGGTTATGTAT
>NW_028167974.1:0-114117 GCF_964194135.1 Talpa europaea
TTAGAAACAGAAGAAGTTGAAAAAGAAGAAAAAAGGAGATGTAGAAATACGAGAGGAACAAGAACTAGGAGACCAAGAAGAACAAGCAGAAGAAACAGAAGAATAAGAGTAAAAAGCAGAAATAACCAAAGAAATAGCCGAAAAAGCAGAAATAACAGAAAAGTAAGCTGCGGAAGAAGCAGAAGAATCAGAATAAGAGCAAGAAATTGAAACAACAAACAATGCAGGAGACACAGAAAGATGAAGAAGAAGAAGGAGATGTAGAATTACAAGAAGAACAAGAGGAGCTTGAAGAACAAGACGAACAAGAAGAAGAAACAGGGGAATAAGAGGATAAATCAGAAATAACAGATGAGTAAGCCGAAAAAGCAGAAATAACAAGAATAAGCCGAAAAAGCAGAAATTACAGAATAAGCTGAATATGAAGCAGAGGAAGCAGAAGAAGTAATTGAAAAAGCAAAAAAATGCAGAGGAAACCGAAGAAGATGAAGACGAAGGAGATATAGAAGTGAAAGAAGAACAAGAGAAACTGTAAGAACAAGAGGACGAAACAGAAGAATCAGAGGAAAAAGCAAAAATAACAGAAGAATAAGCCGAAAAAGCAGCAATAACAGAAGAAAAAGCCGAAAAAGCAGAAATAACAGAAGAATGAGCTGAAGAAGAAGCAACAAATGAAAAGCAGAAAATGCATTAGAAACAGAATAAGATGAAGAAGAAGAAGAAGAAGAAGAAGAAGGATATGTAGAACTACAAGAAGAAGTAGAAGAACAAGAAGAACAAGAAGAAGAAACATGGGAATAAGAGGAAAAAGCAGAAATAACAAAAGAATAAGCGAAAAGCAGAAATAACAGGAGAATAAGCCGAAATAGGAGAAATAAGAGAAGAATAACGTGAAGAAAAAGCTTAAGCAGAAGAAGAAGTAATTGAAAAAGCAGAAAATGCATTAGAAACAGAAGAAGTTGAAAAAGAAGAAAAAAGGAGATGTAGAAATACGAGAGGAACAAGAACTAGTAGAACAAGAAGAACAAGCAGAAGAAACAGAAGAATAAGAGTAAAAAGCAGAAATAACCAAAGAAATAGCCGAAAATGCAGAAATAACAGAAAATTAAGCTGCGGAGAAGCAGAAGAATCAGAATAAGAGCAAGAAATTGAAACAACAAACAATGCAGAAGAAACAGAAAGATGAAGAAGAAGAAGGAGATGTAGAATTACAAGAAGAACAAGAGGAGCTAGAAGAACAAGACGAACAAGAAGAAGAAACAGGGGAATAAGAGGATAAATCAGAAATAACAGATGAGTAAGCCGAAAAAGCAGAAATAACAAGAATAAGCCGAAAAAGCAGAAATAACAGAATAAGCTGAATATGATGCAGAGGAAGCAGAAGAAGTAATAGAAAAAGCAAAAATATGCAGAGGAAACCGAAGAAGATGAAGACGAAGGAGATATAGAAGTGAAAGAAGAACAAGAGAAACTGTAAGAACAAGAGGAAGAAACAGAAGAATCAGAGGAAAAAGCAAAAATAACAGAAGAATGAGCCGAAAAAGCAGCAATAACAGAAGAAAAAGCAGAAATAACAGAAGAATAAGCTGAAGAAGAAGCAGAAGAAGCAGTAATTGAAAAGCAGAAAATGCATTAGAAACAGAATAAGATGAAGAAGAAGAAGAAGGAGAAGGATATGTAGAACTACTAGAAGAAGTAGAAGAACAAGAAGAACAAGAAGAAGAAACATGGGAATAAGAGGAAAAAGCAGAAATAACAAAAGAATAAGCGAAAAGCAGAAATAACAGGAGAATAAGCCGAAATAGCAGAAATAAGAGAAGAATAAGGTGAAGAAAAAGCTGAAGCAGAAGAAGTAATTGAAAAAGCAGAAAATGCATTAGAAACAGAAGAAGTTGAAAAAGAAGAAAAAAGGAGATGTAGAAATACGAGAGGAACAAGAACTAGGAGAACAAGAACAAGCAGAAGAAACAGAAGAATAAGAGTAAAAAGCAGAAATAACCAAAGAAATAGCCGAAAAAGCAGAAATAACAGAAAATTAAGCTGCGGAGAAGCAGAAGAATCAGAATAAGAGCAAGAAATTGAAAAAAGAAACAATGCAGAAGAAACAGAAAGATGAAGAAGAAGAAGGAGATGTAGAATTACAAGAAGAACAAGACGAGCTAGAAGAACAAGACGAACAAGAAGAAGAAACAGGGGAATAAGAGGATAAATCAGAAATAACAGATGAGTAAGCCGAAAAAGCAAAAATAACAGAAGAAGCTGAATATGAAGCAGAGGAAGCATAAGAATTAATTGAAAAAGCAAAAAAATGCAGAGGAAACCGAAGAAGATGAAGACGAAGGAGATATAGAAGTGAAAGAAGAACGAGAGAAACTGTAAGAACAAGAGGACGAAACAGAAGAATCAGAGGAAAAAGCAAAAATAACAGAAGAATAAGCCGAAAAAGCAGCAATAACAGAAGAAAAAGCCGAAAAAGCAGAAATAACAGAAGAATGAGCTGAAGAAGAAGCAACAAATGAAAAGCAGAAAATGCATTAGAAACAGAATAAGATGAAGAAGAAGAAGAAGAAGAAGGATATGTAGAACTACAAGAAGAAGTAGAAGAACAAGAAGAACAAGAAGAAGAAACATGGGAATAAGAGGAAAAAGCAGAAATAACAAAAGAATAAGCGAAAAGCAGAAATAACAGGAGAATAAGCCGAAATAGGAGAAATAAGAGAAGAATAACGTGAAGAAAAAGCTTAAGCAGAAGAAGAAGTAATTGAAAAAGCAGAAAATGCATTAGAAACAGAAGAAGTTGAAAAAGAAGAAAAAAGGAGATGTAGAAATACGAGAGGAACAAGAACTAGTAGAACAAGAAGAACAAGCAGAAGAAACAGAAGAATAAGAGTAAAAAGCAGAAATAACCAAAGAAATAGCCGAAAATGCAGAAATAACAGAAAATTAAGCTGCGGAGAAGCAGAAGAATCAGAATAAGAGCAAGAAATTGAAAAAAGAAACAATGCAGAAGAAACAGAAAGATGAAGAAGAAGAAGGAGATGTAGAATTACAAGAAGAACAAGACGAGCTAGAAGAACAAGACGAACAAGAAGAAGAAACAGGGGAATAAGAGGATAAATCAGAAATAACAGATGAGTAAGCCGAAAAAGCAAAAATAACAGAAGAAGCTGAATATGAAGCAGAGGAAGCAGAAGAATTAATTGAAAAAGCAAAAAAATGCAGAGGAAACCGAAGAAGATGAAGACGAAGGAGATATAGAAGTGAAAGAAGAACAAGAGAAACTGTAAGAACAAGAGGACAAAACAGAAGAATCAGAGGAAAAAGCAAAAATAACAGAAGAATAAGCCGAAAAAGCAGCAATAACAGAAGAAAAAGCCGAAAAAGCAGAAATAACAGAAGAATGAGCTGAAGAAGAAGCAACAATTGAAAAGCAGAAAATGCATTAGAAACAGAATAAGATGAAGAAGAAGAAGAAGAAGATGGATATGTGAACTACAAGAAGAAGAACAAGAAGAACAAGAAGAAGAAACATGGGAATAAGAGGAAAAAGCAGAAATAACAAAAGAATAAGCGAAAAGCAGAAATAACAGGAGAATAAGCCGAAATAGCAGAAATAAGAGAAGAATAAGGTGAAGAAAAAGCTGAAGCAGAAGATGAAGTAATTGAAAAAGCAGAAAATGCATTAGAAACAGAAGAAGTTGAAAAAGAAGAAAAAAGGAGATGTAGAAATACGAGAGGAACAAGAACTAGGAGACCAAGAAGAACAAGCAGAAGAAACAGAAGAATAAGAGTAAAAAGCAGAAATAACCAAAGAAATAGCCGAAAATGCAGAAATAACAGAAAATTAAGCTGCGGAAGAAGCAGAAGAATCAGAATAAGAGCAAGAAATTGAAACAACAAACAATGCAGAAGACACAGAAAGATGAAGAAGAAGAAGGAGATGTAGAATTACAAGAAGAACAAGAGGAGCTAGAAGAACAAGACGAACAAGAAGAAGAAACAGGGGAATAAGAGGATAAATCAGAAATAACAGATGAGTAAGCCGAAAAAGCAGAAATAACAAGAATAAGCCGAAAAAGCAGAAATTACAGAATAAGCTGAATATGAAGCAGAGGAAGCAGAAGAAGTAATTGAAAAAGCAAAAAAATGCAGAGGAAACCGAAGAAGATGAAGACGAAGGAGATATAGAAGTGAAAGAAGAACAAGAGAAACTGTAAGAACAAGAGGAAGAAACAGAAGAATCAGAGGAAAAAGCAAAAATAACAGAAGAATAAGCCGAAAAAGCAGCAATAACAGAAGAAAAAGCCGAAAAAGCAGAAATAACAGAAGAATGAGCTGAAGAAGAAGCAACAAATGAAAAGCAGAAAATGCATTAGAAACAGAATAAGATGAAGAAGAAGAAGAAGAAGAAGGATATGTAGAACTACAAGAAGAAGTAGAAGAACAAGAAGAACAAGAAGAAGAAACATGGGAATAAGAGGAAAAAGCAGAAATAACAAAAGAATAAGCGAAAAGCAGAAATAACAGGAGAATAAGCCGAAATAGGAGAAATAAGAGAAGAATAACGTGAAGAAAAAGCTTAAGCAGAAGAAGAAGTAATTGAAAAAGCAGAAAATGCATTAGAAACAGAAGAAGTTGAAAAAGAAGAAAAAAGGAGATGTAGAAATACGAGAGGAACAAGAACTAGGAGAACAAGAAGAACAAGCAGAAGAAACAGAAGAATAAGAGTAAAAAGCAGAAATAACCAAAGAAATAGCCGAAAATGCAGAAATAACAGAAAATTAAGCTGCGGAGAAGCAGAAGAATCAGAATAAGAGCAAGAAATTGAAACAACAAACAATGCAGAAGAAACAGAAAGATGAAGAAGAAGAAGGAGATGTAGAATTACAAGAAGAACAAGAGGAGCTAGAAGAACAAGACGAACAAGAAGAAGAAACAGGGGAATAAGAGGATAAATCAGAAATAACAGATGAGTAAGCCGAAAAAGCAGAAATAACAAGAATAAGCCGAAAAAGCAGAAATAACAGAATAAGCTGAATATGATGCAGAGGAAGCAGAAGAAGTAATAGAAAAAGCAAAAATATGCAGAGGAAACCGAAGAAGATGAAGACGAAGGAGATATAGAAGTGAAAGAAGAACAAGAGAAACTGTAAGAACAAGAGGAAGAAACAGAAGAATCAGAGGAACAAGCAAAAATAACAGAAGAATGAGCCGAAAAAGCAGCAATAACAGAAGAAAAAGCAGAAATAACAGAAGAATAAGCTGAAGAAGAAGCAGAAGAAGCAGTAATTGAAAAGCAGAAAATGCATTAGAAACAGAATAAGATGAAGAAGAAGAAGAAGGAGAAGGATATGTAGAACTACTAGAAGAAGTAGAAGAACAAGAAGAACAAGAAGAAGAAACATGGGAATAAGAGGAAAAAGCAGAAATAACAAAAGAATAAGCGAAAAGCAGAAATAACAGGAGAATAAGCCGAAATAGCAGAAATAAGAGAAGAATAAGGTGAAGAAAAAGCTGAAGCAGAAGAAGTAATTGAAAAAGCAGAAAATGCATTAGAAACAGAAGAAGTTGAAAAAGAAGAAAAAAGGAGATGTAGAAATACGAGAGGAACAAGAACTAGGAGAACAAGAAGAACAAGCAGAAGAAACAGAAGAATAAGAGTAAAAAGCAGAAATAACCAAAGAAATAGCCGAAAAAGCAGAAATAACAGAAAATTAAGCTGCGGAGAAGCAGAAGAATCAGAATAAGAGCAAGAAATTGAAAAAAGAAACAATGCAGAAGAAACAGAAAGATGAAGAAGAAGAAGGAGATGTAGAATTACAAGAAGAACAAGACGAGCTAGAAGAACAAGACGAACAAGAAGAAGAAACAGGGGAATAAGAGGATAAATCGGAAATAACAGATGAGTAAGCCGAAAAAGCAAAAATAACAGAAGAAGCTGAATATGAAGCAGAGGAAGCAGAAGAATTAATTGAAAAAGCAAAAAAATGCAGAGGAAACCGAAGAAGATGAAGACGAAGGAGATATAGAAGTGAAAGAAGAACAAGAGAAACTGTAAGAACAAGAGGACGAAACAGAAGAATCAGAGGAAAAAGCAAAAATAACAGAAGAATAAGCCGAAAAAGCAGCAATAACAGAAGAAAAAGCCGAAAAAGCAGAAATAACAGAAGAATGAGCTGAAGAAGAAGCAACAATTGAAAAGCAGAAAATGCATTAGAAACAGAATAAGATGAAGAAGAAGAAGAAGAAGAAGGATATGTAGAACTACAAGAAGAAGAACAAGAAGAACAAGAAGAAGAAACATGGGAATAAGAGGAAAAAGCAGAAATAACAAAAGAATAAGCGAAAAGCAGAAATAACAGGAGAATAAGCCGAAATAGCAGAAATAAGAGAAGAATAAGGTGAAGAAAAAGCTGAAGCAGAAGAAGCAGGAATTGAAAAAGCAGAAAATGCATTAGAAACAGAAGAAGTTGAAAAAGAAGAAAAAAGGAGATGTAGAAATACGAGAGGAACAAGAACTAGGAGAACAAGAAGAACAAGCAGAAGAAACAGAAGAATAAGAGTAAAAAGCAGAAATAACCAAAGAAATAGCCGAAAAAGCAGAAATAACAGAAAATTAAGCTGCGGAAGAAGCAGAAGAATCAGAATAAGAGCAAGAAATTGAAACAACAAACAATGCAGAAGACACAGAAAGATGAAGAAGAAGAAGGAGATGTAGAATTACAAGAAGAACAAGAGGAGCTAGAAGAACAAGACGAACAAGAAGAAGAAACAGGGGAATAAGAGGATAAATCAGAAATAACAGATGAGTAAGCCGAAAAAGCAGAAATAACAAGAATAAGCCGAAAAAGCAGAAATTACAGAATAAGCTGAATATGAAGCAGAGGAAGCAGAAGAAGTAATTGAAAAAGCAAAAAAATGCAGAGGAAACCGAAGAAGATGAAGACGAAGGAGATATAGAAGTGAAAGAAGAACAAGAGAAACTGTAAGAACAAGAGGAAGAAACAGAAGAATCAGAGGAAAAAGCAAAAATAACAGAAGAATAAGCCGAAAAAGCAGCAATAACAGAAGAAAAAGCCGAAAAAGCAGAAATAACAGAAGAATGAGCTGAAGAAGAAGCAACAAATGAAAAGCAGAAAATGCATTAGAAACAGAATAAGATGAAGAAGAAGAAGAAGAAGAAGGATATGTAGAACTACAAGAAGAAGTAGAAGAACAAGAAGAACAAGAAGAAGAAACATGGGAATAAGAGGAAAAAGCAGAAATAACAAAAGAATAAGCGAAAAGCAGAAATAACAGGAGAATAAGCCGAAATAGGAGAAATAAGAGAAGAATAACGTGAAGAAAAAGCTTAAGCAGAAGAAGAAGTAATTGAAAAAGCAGAAAATGCATTAGAAACAGAAGAAGTTGAAAAAGAAGAAAAAAGGAGATGTAGAAATACGAGAGGAACAAGAACTAGGAGAACAAGAAGAACAAGCAGAAGAAACAGAAGAATAAGAGTAAAAAGCAGAAATAACCAAAGAAATAGCCGAAAATGCAGAATTAACAGAAAATTAAGCTGCGGAGAAGCAGAAGAATCAGAATAAGAGCAAGAAATTGAAACAACAAACAATGCAGAAGAAACAGAAAGATGAAGAAGAAGAAGGAGATGTAGAATTACAAGAAGAACAAGAGGAGCTAGAAGAACAAGACGAACAAGAAGAAGAAACAGGGGAATAAGAGGATAAATCACAAATAACAGATGAGTAAGCCGAAAAAGCAGAAATAACAAGAATAAGCCGAAAAAGCAGAAATAACAGAATAAGCTGAATATGATGCAGAGGAAGCAGAAGAAGTAATAGAAAAAGCAAAAATATGCAGAGGAAACCGAAGAAGATGAAGACGAAGGAGATATAGAAGTGAAAGAAGAACAAGAGAAACTGTAAGAACAAGAGGAAGAAACAGAAGAATCAGAGGAAAAAGCAAAAATAACAGAAGAATGAGCCGAAAAAGCAGCAATAACAGAAGAAAAAGCAGAAATAACAGAAGAATAAACTGAAGAAGAAGCAGAAGAAGCAGTAATTGAAAAGCAGAAAATGCATTAGAAACAGAATAAGATGAAGAAGAAGAAGAAGGAGAAGGATATGTAGAACTACTAGAAGAAGTAGAAGAACAAGAAGAACAAGAAGAAGAA
This sequence comes from Talpa europaea, assembly GCF_964194135.1. NCBI lineage: Eukaryota > Metazoa > Chordata > Mammalia > Eulipotyphla > Talpidae > Talpa > Talpa europaea. The sequence continues at coordinate 8,174 of NW_028167974.1, forward strand.
ACATGGGAATAAGAGGAAAAAGCAGAAATAACAAAAGAATAAGCGAAAAGCAGAAATAACAGGAGAATAATCCGAAATAGCAGAAATAAGAGAAGAATAAGGTGAAGAAAAAGCTGAAGCAGAAGAAGTAATTGAAAAAGCAGAAAATGCATTAGAAACAGAAGAAGTTGAAAAAGAAGAAAAAAGGAGATGTAGAAATACGAGAGGAACAAGAACTAGGAGAACAAGAAGAACAAGCAGAAGAAACAGAAGAATAAGAGTAAAAAGCAGAAATAACCAAAGAAATAGCCGAAAAAGCAGAAATAACAGAAAATTAAGCTGCGGAGAAGCAGAAGAATCAGAATAAGAGCAAGAAATTGAAAAAAGAAACAATGCAGAAGAAACAGAAAGATGAAGAAGAAGAAGGAGATGTAGAATTACAAGAAGAACAAGACGAGCTAGAAGAACAAGACGAACAAGAAGAAGAAACAGGGGAATAAGAGGATAAATCAGAAATAACAGATGAGTAAGCCGAAAAAGCAAAAATAACAGAAGAAGCTGAATATGAAGCAGAGGAAGCAGAAGAATTAATTGAAAAAGCAAAAAAATGCAGAGGAAACCGAAGAAGATGAAGACGAAGGAGATATAGAAGTGAAAGAAGAACAAGAGAAACTGTAACAACAAGAGGACGAAACAGAAGAATCAGAGGAAAAAGCAAAAATAACAGAAGAATAAGCCGAAAAAGCAGCAATAACAGAAGAAAAAGCCGAAAAAGCAGAAATAACAGAAGAATGAGCTGAAGAAGAAGCAACAATTGAAAAGCAGAAAATGCATTAGAAACAGAATAAGATGAAGAAGAAGAAGAAGAAGATGGATATGTAGAACTACAAGAAGAAGAACAAGAAGAACAAGAAGAAGAAACATGGGAATAAGAGGAAAAAGCAGAAATAACAAAAGAATAAGCGAAAAGCAGAAATAACAGGAGAATAAGCCGAAATAGCAGAAATAAGAGAAGAATAAGGTGAAGAAAAAGCTGAAGCAGAAGATGAAGTAATTGAAAAAGCAGAAAATGCATTAGAAACAGAAGAAGTTGAAAAAGAAGAAAAAAGGAGATGTAGAAATACGAGAGGAACAAGAACAAGGAGACCAAGAAGAACAAGCAGAAGAAACAGAAGAATAAGAGTAAAAAGCAGAAATAACCAAAGAAATAGCCGAAAAAGCAGAAATAACAGAAAATTAAGCTGCGGAAGAAGCAGAAGAATCAGAATAAGAGCAAGAAATTGAAACAACAAACAATGCAGAAGACACAGAAAGATGAAGAAGAAGAAGGAGATGTAGAATTACAAGAAGAACAAGAGGAGCTAGAAGAACAAGACGAACAAGAAGAAGAAACAGGGGAATAAGAGGATAAATCAGAAATAACAGATGAGTAAGCCGAAAAAGCAGAAATAACAAGAATAAGCCGAAAAAGCAGAAATTACAGAATAAGCTGAATATGAAGCAGAGGAAGCAGAAGAAGTAATTGAAAAAGCAAAAAAATGCAGAGGAAACCGAAGAAGATGAAGACGAAGGAGATATAGAAGTGAAAGAAGAACAAGAGAAACTGTAAGAACAAGAGGAAGAAACAGAAGAATCAGAGGAAAAAGCAAAAATAACAGAAGAATAAGCCGAAAAAGCAGCAATAACAGAAGAAAAAGCCGAAAAAGCAGAAATAACAGAAGAATGAGCTGAAGAAGAAGCAACAAATGAAAAGCAGAAAATGCATTAGAAACAGAATAAGATGAAGAAGAAGAAGAAGAAGAAGGATATGTAGAACTACAAGAAGAAGTAGAAGAACAAGAAGAACAAGAAGAAGAAACATGGGAATAAGAGGAAAAAGCAGAAATAACAAAAGAATAAGCGAAAAGCAGAAATAACAGGAGAATAAGCCGAAATAGGAGAAATAAGAGAAGAATAACGTGAAGAAAAAGCTTAAGCAGAAGAAGAAGTAATTGAAAAAGCAGAAAATGCATTAGAAACAGAAGAAGTTGAAAAAGAAGAAAAAAGGAGATGTAGAAATACGAGAGGAACAAGAACTAGGAGAACAAGAAGAACAAGCAGAAGAAACAGAAGAATAAGAGTAAAAAGCAGAAATAACCAAAGAAATAGCCGAAAATGCAGAAATAACAGAAAATTAAGCTGCGGAGAAGCAGAAGAATCAGAATAAGAGCAAGAAATTGAAACAACAAACAATGCAGAAGAAACAGAAAGATGAAGAAGAAGAAGGAGATGTAGAATTACAAGAAGAACAAGAGGAGCTAGAAGAACAAGACGAACAAGAAGAAGAAACAGGGGAATAAGAGGATAAATCAGAAATAACAGATGAGTAAGCCGAAAAAGCAGAAATAACAAGAATAAGCCGAAAAAGCAGAAATAACAGAATAAGCTGAATATGATGCAGAGGAAGCAGAAGAAGTAATAGAAAAAGCAAAAATATGCAGAGGAAACCGAAGAAGATGAAGACGAAGGAGATATAGAAGTGAAAGAAGAACAAGAGAAACTGTAAGAACAAGAGGAAGAAACAGAAGAATCAGAGGAAAAAGCAAAAATAACAGAAGAATGAGCCGAAAAAGCAGCAATAACAGAAGAAAAAGCAGAAATAACAGAAGAATAAGCTGAAGAAGAAGCAGAAGAAGCAGTAATTGAAAAGCAGAAAATGCATTAGAAACAGAATAAGATGAAGAAGAAGAAGAAGGAGAAGGATATGTAGAACTACTAGAAGAAGTAGAAGAACAAGAAGAACAAGAAGAAGAAACATGGGAATAAGAGGAAAAAGCAGAAATAACAAAAGAATAAGCGAAAAGCAGAAATAACAGGAGAATAAGCCGAAATAGCAGAAATAAGAGAAGAATAAGGTGAAGAAAAAGCTGAAGCAGAAGAAGAAGTAATTGAAAAACCAGAAAATGCATTAGAAACAGAAGAAGTTGAAAAAGAAGAAAAAAGGAGATGTAGAAATACGAGAGGAACAAGAACTAGGAGAACAAGAAGAACATGCAGAAGAAACAGAAGAATAAGAGTAAAAAGCAGAAATAACCAAAGAAATAGCTGAAAAAGCAGAAATAACAGAAAATTAAGCTGCGGAGAAGCAGAAGAATCAGAATAAGAGCAAGAAATTGAAACAACAAACAATGCAGAAGAAACAGAAAGATGATGAAGAAGAAGGAGATGTAGAATTACAAGAAGAACAAGAGGAGCTAGAAGAACAAGACGAACAAGAAGAAGAAACAGGGGAATATGAGGATAAATCAGAAATAACAGATGAGTAAGCCGAAAAAGCAGAAATAACAGAAGAAGCTGAATATGAAGCAGAGGAAGCAGAAGAATTAATTGAAAAAGCAAAAAAATGCAGAGGAAACCGAAGAAGATGAAGACGAAGGAGATATAGAAGTGAAAGAAGAACAAGAGAAACTGTAAGAACAAGAGGAAGAAACAGAAGAATCAGAGGAAAAAGCAAAAATAACAGAAGAATAAGCCGAAAAAGCAGCAATAACAGAAGAAAAAGCCGAAAAAGCAGAAATAACAGAAGAATGAGCTGAAGAAGAAGCAACAATTGAAAAGCAGAAAATGCATTAGAAACAGAATAAGATGAAGAAGAAGAAGAAGAAGAAGGATATGTAGAACTACAAGAAGAAGAACAAGAAGAACAAGAAGAAGAAACATGGGAATAAGAGGAAAAAGCAGAAATAACAAAAGAATAAGCGAAAAGCAGAAATAACAGGAGAATAAGCCGAAATAGCAGAAATAAGAGAAGAATAAGGTGAAGAAAAAGCTGAAGCAGAAGAAGAAGTAATTGAAAAAGCAGAAAATGCATTAGAAACAGAAGAAGTTGAAAAAGAAGAAAAAAGGAGATGTAGAAATACGAGAGGAACAAGAACTAGGAGAACAAGAAGAACAAGCAGAAGAAACAGAAGAATAAGAGTAAAAAGCAGAAATAACCAAAGAAATAGCCGAAAAAGCAGAAATAACAGAAAATTAAGCTGCAGAGAAGCAGAAGAATCAGAATAAGAGCAAGAAATTGAAACAACAAACAATGCAGAAGAAACAGAAAGATGAAGAAGAAGAAGGAGATGTAGAATTACAAGAAGAACAAGAGGAGCTAGAAGAACAAGACGAACAAGAAGAAGAAACAGGGGAATAAGAGGATAAATCAGAAATAACAGATGAGTAAGCCGAAAAAGCAGAAATAACAAGAATAAGCCGAAAAAGCAGAAATAACAGAATAAGCTGAATATGAAACAGAGGAAGCAGAAGAAGTAATAGAAAAAGCAAAAATATGCAGAGGAAACCGAAGAAGATGAAGACGAAGGAGATATAGAAGTGAAAGAAGAACAAGAGAAACTGTAAGAACAAGAGGAAGAAACAGAAGAATCAGAGGAAAAAGCAAAAATAACAGAAGAATGAGCCGAAAAAGCAGCAATAACAGAAGGAAAAGCAGAAATAACAGAAGAATAAGCTGAAGAAGAAGCAGAAGAAGCAGTAATTGAAAAGCAGAAAATGCATTAGAAACAGAATAAGATGAAGAAGAAGAAGAAGGAGAAGGATATGTACAACTACAAGAAGAAGTAGAAGAACAAGAAGAACAAGAAGAAGAAACATGGGAATAAGAGGAAAAAGCAGAAATAACAAAAGAATAAGCGAAAAGCAGAAATAACAGGAGAATAAGCCGAAATAGCAGAAATAAGAGAAGAATAAGGTGAAGAAAAAGCTGAAGCAGAAGAAGAAGGAATTGAAAAAGCAGAAAATGCATTAGAAACAGAAGAAGTTGAAAAAGAAGAAAAAAGGAGATGTAGAAATACGAGAGGAACAAGAACTAGGAGACCAAGAAGAACAAGCAGAAGAAACAGAAGAATAAGAGTAAAAAGCAGAAATAACCAAAGAAATAGCCGAAAAAGCAGAAATAACAGAAAATTAAGCTGCGGAAGAAGCAGAAGAATCAGAATAAGAGCAAGAAATTGAAACAACAAACAATGCAGAAGAAACAGAAAGATGAAGAAGAAGAAGGATATGTAGAATTACAAGAAGAATAAGAGGAGCTAGAAGAACAAGACGAACAAGAAGAAGAAACAGGGGAATAAGAGGATAAATCAGAAATAACAGACGAGTAAGCCGAAAAAGCAGAAATAACAAGAATAAGCCGAAAAAGCAGAAATTACAGAATAAGCTGAATATGAAGCAGAGGAAGCAGAAGAAGTAATTGAAAAAGCAAAAAAATGCAGAGGAAACCGAAGAAGATGAAGACGAAGGAGATATAGAAGTGAAAGAAGAACAAGAGAAACTGTAAGAACAAGAGGAAGAAACAGAAGAATCAGAGGAAAAAGCAAAAATAACAGAAGAATGAGCCGAAAAAGCAGCAATAACAGAAGAAAAAGCAGAAATAACAGAAGAATAAGCTGAAGAAGAAGCAGAAGAAGCAGTAATTGAAAAGCAGAAAATGCATTAGAAACAGTATAAGATGAAGAAGAAGAAGAAGGAGAAGGATATGTAGAACTACTAGAAGAAGTAGAAGAACAAGAAGAACAAGAAGAAGAAACATGGGAATAAGAGGAAAAAGCAGAAATAACAAAAGAATAAGCGAAAAGCAGAAATAACAGGAGAATAACCCGAAATAGCAGAAATCAGAGAAGAATAAGGTGAAGAAAAAGCTGAAGCAGAAGAAGAAGTAATTGAAAAAGCAGAAAATGCATTAGAAACAGAAGAAGTTGAAAAAGAAGAAAAAAGGAGATGTAGAAATACGAGAGGAACAAGAACTAGGAGAACAAGAAGAACAAGCAGAAGAAACAGAAGAATAAGAGTAAAAAGCAGAAATAACCAAAGAAATAGCCGAAAAAGCAGAAATAACAGAAAATTAAGCTGCGGAGAAGCAGAAGAATCAGAATAAGAGCAAGAAATTGAAACAACAAACAATGCAGAAGAAACAGAAAGATGAAGAAGAAGAAGGAGATGTAGAATTACAAGAAGAACAAGAGGAGCTAGAAGAACAAGACGAACAAGAAGAAGAAACAGGGGAATAAGAGGATAAATCAGAAATAACAGATGAGTAAGCCGAAAAAGCAGAAATAACAGAATAAGCTGAATATGAAGCAGAGGAAGCAGAAAAAGTAATTGAAAAAGCAAAAAAATGCAGAGGAAACCGAAGAAGATGAAGACGAAGGAGATATAGAAGCGAAAGAAGAACAAGAGAAACTGTAAGAACAAGAGGAAGAAACAGAAGAATCAGAGGAAAAAGCAAAAATAACAGAAGAATAAGCCGAAAAAGCAGCAATAACAGAAGAAAAAGCCGAAAAAGCAGAAATAACAGAAGAATGAGCTGAAGAAGAAGCAACAATTGAAAAGCAGAAAATGCATTAGAAACAGAATAAGATGAAGAAGAAGAAGAAGAAGAAGGATATGTAGAACTACAAGAAGAAGTAGAAGAACAAGAAGAACAAGAAGAAGAAACATGGGAATAAGAGGAAAAAGCAGAAATAACAAAAGAATAAGCGAAAAGCAGAAATAACAGGAGAATAAGCCGAAATAGCAGAAATAAGAGAAGAATAAGGTGAAGAAAAAGCTGAAGCAGAAGAAGTAAGTGAAAAAGCAGAAAATGCATTAGAAACAGAAGAAGTTGAAAAAGAAGAAAAAAGGAGATGTAGAAATACGAGAGGAACAAGAACTAGGAGAACAAGAAGAACAAGCAGAAGAAACAGAAGAATAAGAGTAAAAAGCAGAAATAACCAAAGAAATAGCCGAAAATGCAGAAATAACAGAAAATTAAGCTGCGGAGAAGCAGAAGAATCAGAATAAGAGCAAGAAATTGAAACAACAAACAATGCAGAAGAAACAGAAAGATGAAGAAGAAGAAGGAGTTGTAGAATGACAAGAAGAACAAGAGGAGCTAGAAGAACAAGACGAACAAGAAGAAGAAACAGGGGAATAAGAGGATAAATCAGAAATAACAGATGAGTAAGCCGAAAAAGCAGAAATAACAAGAATAAGCCGAAAAAGCAGAAATAATAGAATAAGCTGAATATGAAGCAGAGGAAGCAGGAGAAGTAATTGAAAAAGCAAAAAAATGTAGAGGAAACCGAAGAAGATGAAGACGAAGGAGATATAGAAGTGAAAGTAGAACAAGAGAAACTGTAAGAACAAGAGGAAGAAACAGAAGAATCAGAGGAAAAAGCAAAAATAACAGAAGAATGAGCCGAAAAAGCAGCAATAACAGAAGAAAAAGCAGAAATAACAGTAGAATAAGCTGAAGAAGAAGCAGAAGAAGCAGTAATTGAAAAGCAGAAAATGCATTAGAAACAGAATATGATGAAGAAGAAGAAGAAGAAGGAGAAGGATATGTAGAACTACAAGAAGAAGTAGAAGAACAAGAAGAACAAGAAGAAGAAACATGGGAATAAGAGGAAAAAGCAGAAATAACAAAAGAATAAGCGAAAAGCAGAAATAACAGGAGAATAAGCCGAAATAGCAGCAATAAGAGAAGAATAAGGTGAAGAAAAAGCTGAAGCAGAAGAAGAAGTAATTGAAAAAGCAGAAAATGCATTAGAAACAGAAGAAGTTGAAAAAGAAGAAAAAAGGAGATGTAGAAATACGAGAGGAACAAGAACTAGGAGACCAAGAAGAACAAGCAGAAGAAACAGAAGAATAAAAGTAAAAAGCAGAAATAACCAAAGAAATAGCCGAAAAAGCAGAAATAACAGAAAATTAAGCTGCGGAGAAGCAGAAGAATCAGAATAAGAGCAAGAAATTGAAAAAAGAAACAATGCAGAAGAAACAGAAAGATGAAGAAGAAGAAGGAGATGTAGAATTACAAGAAGAACAAGAGGAGCTAGAAGAACAAGACGAACAAGAAGAAGAAACAGGGGAATAAGAGGATAAATCAGAAATAACAGATGAGTAAGCCGAAAAAGCAGAAATAACAAGAATAAGCCGAAAAAGCAGAAATAACAGAATAAGCTGAATATGAAACAGAGGAAGCAGAAGAAGTAATAGAAAAAGCAAAAATATGCAGAGGAAACCGAAGAAGATGAAGACGAAGGAGATATAGAAGTGAAAGAAGAACAAGAGAAACTGTAAGAACAAGAGGAAGAAACAGAAGAATCAGAGGAAAAAGCAAAAATAACAGAATAAGCCGAAAAAGCAGCAATAACAGAAGAAAAAGCAGAAATAACAGAAGAATAAGCTGAAAAAGAAGTAGAAGAAGCAGTAATTGAAAGGCAGAAAATGCATTAGAAACAGAATAAGATGAAGAAGAAGAAGAAGGAGAAGGATATGTAGAACTACAACAAGAAGTAGAAGAACAAGAAGAACAAGAAGAAGAAACATGGGAATAAGAGGAAAGAGCAGAAATAACAAAAGAATAAGCGAAAAGCAGAAATAACAGGAGAATAAGCCGAAATAGCAGAAATAAGAGAAGAATAAGGTGAAGAAAAAGCTGAAGCAGAAGAAGAAGTAATTGAAAAAGCAGAAAATGCATTAGAAACAGAAGAAGTTGAAAAAGAAGAAAAAAGGAGATGTAGAAATACGAGAGGAACAAGAACTAGGAGAACAAGAAGAGCAAGCAGAAGAAACAGAAGAATAAGAGTAAAAAGCAGAAATAACCAAAGAAATAGCCGAAAAAGCAGAAATAACAGAAAATTAAGCTGCGGAGAAGCAGAAGAATCAGAATAAGAGCAAGAAATTGAAACAACAAACAATGCAGAAGAAACAGAAAGATGATGAAGAAGAAGGAGATGTAGAATTACAAGAAGAACAAGAGGAGCTAGAAGAACAAGACGAACAAGAAGAAGAAACAGGGGAATAAGAGGATAAATCAGAAATAACAGATGAGTAAGCCGAAAAAGCAGAAATAACAAGAATAAGCCGAAAAAGCAGAAATAACAGAATAAGCTGAATATGAAACAGAGGAAGCAGAAGAAGTAATAGAAAAAGCAAAAATATGCAGAGGAAACCGAAGAAGATGAAGACGAAGGAGATATAGAAGTGAAAGAAGAACAAGAGAAACTGTAAGAACAAGAGGAAGAAACAGAAGAATCAGAGGAAAAAGCAAAAATAACAGAAGAATGAGCCGAAAAAGCAGCAATAACAGAAGAAAAAGCAGAAATAACAGAAGAATAAGCTGAAGAAGAAGCAGAAGAAGCAGTAATTGAAAAGCAGAAAATGCATTAGAAACAGAATAAGATGAAGAAGAAGAAGAAGGAGAAGGATATGTAGAACTACTAGAAGAAGTAGAAGAACAAGAAGAACAAGAAGAAGAAACATGGGAATAAGAGGAAAAAGCAGAAATAACAAAAGAATAAGCGAAAAGCAGAAATAACAGGAGAATAAGCCGAAATAGCAGAAATAAGAGAAGAATAAGGTGAAGAAAAAGCTGAAGCAGAAGAAGTAATTGAAAAAGCAGAAAATGCATTAGAAACAGAAGAAGTTGAAAAAGAAGAAAAAAGGAGATGTAGAAATACGAGAGGAACAAGAACTAGGAGACCAAGAAGAACAAGCAGAAGAAACAGAAGAATAAGAGTAAAAAGCAGAAATAACCAAAGAAATAGCCGAAAAAGCAGAAATAACAGAAAATTAAGCTGCGGAGAAGCAGAAGAATCAGAATAAGAGCAAGAAATAGAAAAAAGAAACAATGCAGAAGAAACAGAAAGATGAAGAAGAAGAAGGAGATGTAGAATTACAAGAAGAACAAGAGGAGCTAGAAGAACAAGACGAACAAGAAGAAAAACAGGGGAATAAGAGGATAAATCAGAAATAACAGATGAGTAAGCCGAAAAAGCAGAAATAACAGAATAAGCTGAATATGAAGCAGAGGAAGCAGAAGAATTAATTGAAAAAGCAAAAAAATGCAGAGGAAACCGAAGAAGATGAAGACGAAGGAGATATAGAAGTGAAAGAAGAACAAGAGAAACTGTAAGAACAAGAGGAAGAAACAGAAGAATCAGAGGAAAAAGCAAAAATAACAGAAGAATAAGCCGAAAAAGCAGCAATAACAGAAGAAAAAGACGAAAAAGCAGAAATAACAGAAGAATGAGCTGAAGAAGAAGCAACAATTGAAAAGCAGAAAATGCATTAGAAACAGAATAAGATGAAGAAGAAGAAGAAGAAGAAGGATATGTAGAACTACAAGAAGAAGTAGAAGAACAAGAAGAACAAGAAGAAGAAACATGGGAATAAGAGGAAAAAGCAGAAATAACAAAAGAATAAGCGAAAAGCAGAAATAACAGGAGAATAAGCCGAAATAGCAGAAATAAGAGAAGAATAAGGTGAAGAAAAAGCTGAAGCAGAAGAAGAAGTAATTGAAAAAGCAGAAAATGCATTAGAAACAGAAGAAGTTGAAAAAGAAGAAAAAAGGAGATGTAGAAATACGAGAGGAACAAGAACTAGGAGAACAAGAAGAACAAGCAGAAGAAACAGAAGAATAAGAGTAAAAAGCAGAAATAACCAAAGAAATAGCCGAAAAAGCAGAAATAACAGAAAATTAAGCTGCGGAGAAGCAGAAGAATCAGAATAAGAGCAAGAAATTGAAACAACAAACAATGCAGAAGAAACAGAAAGATGATGAAGAAGAAGGAGATGTAGAATTACAAGAAGAACAAGAGGAGCTAGAAGAACAAGACGAACAAGAAGAAGAAACAGGGGAATAAGAGGATAAATCAGAAATAACAGATGAGTAAGCCGAAAAAGCAGAAATAACAAGAATAAGCCGAAAAAGCAGAAATAACAGAATAAGCTGAATATGAAACAGAGGAAGCAGAAGAAGTAATAGAAAAAGCAAAAATATGCAGAGGAAACCGAAGAAGATGAAGACGAAGGAGATATAGAAGTGAAAGAAGAACAAGAGAAACTGTAAGAACAAGAGGAAGAAACAGAAGAATCAGAGGAAAAAGCAAAAATAACAGAAGAATGAGCCGAAAAAGCAGCAATAACAGAAGAAAAAGCAGAAATAACAGAAGAATAAGCTGAAGAAGAAGCAGAAGAAGCAGTAATTGAAAAGCAGAAAATGCATTAGAAACAGAATAAGATGAAGAAGAAGAAGAAGAAGAAGGATATGTAGAACTACAAGAAGAAGTAGAAGAACACGAAGAACAAGAAGAAGAAACATGGGAATAAGAGGAAAAAGCAGAAATAACAAAAGAATAAGCGAAAAGCAGAAATAACAGGAGAATAAGCCGAAATAGCAGAAATAAGAGAAGAATAAGGTGAAGAAAAAGCTGAAGCAGAAGAAGAAGTAATTGAAAAAGCAGAAAATGCATTAGAAACAGAAGAAGTTGAAAAAGAAGAAAAAAGGAGATGTAGAAATACGAGAGGAACAAGAACTAGGAGAACAAGAAGAACAAGCAGAAGAAACAGAAGAATAAGAGTAAGAAGCAGAAATAACTAAAGAAATAGCCGAAAAAGCAGAAATAACAGAAAATTAAGCTGCAGAGAAGCAGAAGAATCAGAATAAGAGCAAGAAATTGAAACAACAAACAATGCAGAAGAAACAGAAAGATGAAGAAGAAGAAGGAGATGTAGAATTACAAGAAGAACAAGAGGAGCTAGAAGAACAAGACGAACAAGAAGAAGAAACAGGGGAATAAGAGGATAAATCAGAAATAACAGATGAGTAAGCCGAAAAAGTAGAAATAACAAGAATAAGCCGAAAAAGCAGAAATAACAGAATAAGCAGAATATGAAGCAGAGGAAGCAGGAGAAGTAATTGAAAAAGCAAAAAAATGCAGAGGAAACCGAAGAAGATGAAGACGAAGGAGATATAGAAGTGAAAGAAGAACAAGAGAAACTGTAAGAACAAGAGGAAGAAACAGAAGAATCAGAGGAAAAAGCAAAAATAACAGAAGAATGAGCCGAAAAAGCAGCATTAACAGAAGAAAAAGCAGAAATAACAGAAGAATAAGCTGAAGAAGAAGCAGAAGAAGCAGTAATTGAAAAGCAGAAAATGCATTAGAAACAGAATAAGATGAAGAAGAAGAAGAAGGAGAAGGATATGTAGAACTACTAGAAGAAGTAGAAGAACAAGAAGAACAAGAAGAAGAAACATGGGAATAAGAGGAAAAAGCAGAAATAACAAAAGAATAAGCGAAAAGCAGAAATAACAGGAGAATAAGCCGAAATAGCAGAAATAAGAGAAGAATAAGGTGAAGAAAAAGCTGAAGCAGAAGAAGTAATTGAAAAAGCAGAAAATGCATTAGAAACAGAAGAAGTTGAAAAAGAAGAAAAAAGGAGATGTAGAAATACGAGAGGAACAATAACTAGGAGACCAAGAAGAACAAGCAGAAGAAACAGAAGAATAAGAGTAAAAAGCAGAAATAACCAAAGAAATAGCCGAAAAAGCAGAAATAACAGAAAATTAAGCTGCGGAGAAGCAGAAGAATCAGAATAAGAGCAAGAAATTGAAAAAAGAAACAATGCAGAAGAAACAGAAAGATGAAGAAGAAGAAGGAGATGTAGAATTACAAGAAGAACAAGAGGAGCTAGAAGAACAAGACGAACAAGAAGAAGAAACAGGGGAATAAGAGGATAAATCAGAAATAACAGATGAGTAAGCCGAAAAAGCAGAAATAACAGAATAAGCTGAATATGAAGCAGAGGAAGCAGAAGAATTAATTGAAAAAGCAAAAAAATGCAGAGGAAACCGAAGAAGAAGAAGACGAAGGAGATATAGAAGTGAAAGAAGAACAAGAGAAACTGTAAGAACAAGAGGAAGAAACAGAAGAATCAGAGGAAAAAGCAAAAATAATAGAAGAATAAGCCGAAAAAGCAGCAATAACAGAAGAAAAAGCCGAAAAAGCAGAAATAACAGAAGAATGAGCTGAAGAAGAAGGAACAATTGAAAAGCAGAAAATGAATTAGAAACAGAATAAGATGAAGAAGAAGAAGAAGAAGGATATGTATGTAGAACTACAAGAAGAAGTAGAAGAACAAGAAGAACAAGAAGAAGAAACATGGGAATAAGAGGAAAAAGCAGAAATAACAAAAGAATAAGCGAAAAGCAGAAATAACAGGAGAATAAGCCGAAATAGCAGAAATAAGAGAAGAATAAGGTGAAGAAAAAGCTGAAGCAGAAGAAGAAGTAATTGAAAAAGCAGAAAATGCATTAGAAACAGAAGAAGTTGAAAAAGAAGAAAAAAGGAGATGTAGAAATACGAGAGGAACAAGAACTAGGAGAACAAGAAGAACAAGCAGAAGAAACAGAAGAATAAGAGTAAAAAGCAGAAATAACCAAAGAAATAGCCGAAAAAGCAGAAATAACAGAAAATTAAGCTGCGGAGAAGCAGAAGAATCAGAATAAGAGCAAGAAATTGAAACAACAAACAATGCAGAAGAAACAGAAAGATGATGAAGAAGAAGGAGATGTAGAATTACAAGAAGAACAAGAGGAGCTAGAAGAACAAGACGAACAAGAAGAAGAAACAGGGGAATAAGAGGATAAATCAGAAATAACAGATGAGTAAGCCGAAAAAGCAGAAATAACAGAATAAGCTGAATATGAAACAGAGGAAGCAGAAGAAGTAATAGAAAAAGCAAAAATATGCAGAGGAAATCGAAGAAAATGAAGACGAAGGAGATATAGAAGTGAAAGAAGAACAAGAAAAACTGTAAGAACAAGAGGAAGAAACAGAAGAATCAGAGGAAAAAGCAAAAATAACAGAAGAATGAGCCGAAAAAGCAGCAATAACAGAAGAAAAAGCAGAAATAACAGAAGAATAAGCTGAAGAAGAAGCAGAAGAAGCAGTAATTGAAAAGCAGAAAATGCATTAGAAACAGAATAAGATGAAGAAGAAGAAGAAGGAGAAGGATATGTAGAACTACTAGAAGAAGTAGAAGAACAAGAAGAACAAGAAGAAGAAACATGGGAATAAGAGGAAAAAGCAGAAATAACAAAAGAATAAGCGAAAAGCAGAAATAACAGGAGAATAAGCCGAAATAGCAGAAATAAGAGAAGAATAAGGTGAAGAAAAAGCTGAAGCAGAAGAAGAAGTAATTGAAAAAGCAGAAAATGCATTAGAAAAAGAAGAAGTTGAAAAAGAAGTAAAAAGGAGATGTAGAAATACGAGAGGAACAAGAACTAGGAGAACAAGAAGAACAAGCAGAAGAAACAGAAGAATAAGAGTAAAAAGCAGAAATAACCAAAGAAATAGCCGAAAAAGCAGAAATAACAGAAAATTAAGCTGCGGAGAAGCAGAAGAATCAGAATAAGAGCAAGAAATTGAAACAACAAACAATGCAGAAGAACCAGAATGATGAAGAAGAAGAAGGAGATGTAGAATTACAAGAAGAACAAGAGGAGCTAGAAGAACAAGACGAACAAGAAGAAGAAAGAGGGGAATAAGAGGATAAATCAGAAATAACAGATGAGTAAGCCGAAAAAGCAGAAATAACAAGAATAAGCCGAAAAAGCAGAAATTACAGAATAAGCTGAATATGAAGCAGAGGAAGCAGAAGAAGTAATTGAAAAAGCAAAAAAATGCAGAGGAAACCGAAGAAGATGAAGACGAAGGAGATATAGAAGTGAAAGAAGAACTAGAGAAACTGTAAGAACAAGAGGAAGAAACAGAATAATCAGAGGAAAAAGCAAAAATAACAGAAGAATAAGCCGAAAAAGCAGCAATAACAGAAGAAAAAGCCGAAAAAGCAGAAATAACAGAAGAATGAGCAGAAGAAGAAGCAACAATTGAGAGGAGAAAATGCATTAGTAACAGAATAAGATGAAGAAGAAGAAGAAGGATATGTAGAACTACAAGAAGAAGTAGAAGAACAAGAAGAACAAGAAGAAGAAACATGGGAATAAGAGGTAAAAGCAGAAATAACAAAAGAATAAGCGAAAAGCAGAAATAACAGGAGAATAAGCCGAAATAGCAGAAATAAGAGAAGAATAAGGTGAAGAAAAAGCTGAAGAAGAAGAAGAAGTAATTGAAAAAGCAGAAAATGCATTAGAAACAAAAGAAGTTGAAAAAGAAGAAAAAAGGAGATGTAGAAATACGAGAGGAACAAGAACTAGGAGAACAAGAAGAACAAGCAGAAGAAACAGAAGAATAAGAGTAAAAAGCAGAAATAACCAAAGAAATAGCCGAAAAAGCAGAAATAACAGAAAATTAAGCTGCGGAAGAAGCAGAAGAATCAGAATAAGAGCAAGAAATTGAAACAACAAACAATGCAGAAGAAACAGAAAGATGAAGAAGAAGAAGGAGATGTAGAATTACAATAAGAACAAGAGGAGCTAGAAGAACAAGACGAACAAGAAGAAGAAACAGGGGAATAAGAGGATAAATCAGAAATAACAGATGAGTAAGCCAAAAAAGCAGAAATAAGAATAAGCCGAAAAAGCAGAAATAACAGAATAAGCTGAATATGAAGCAGAGGAAGCAGAAGAAGTTATTGAAAAAGCAAAAAAATGCAGAGGAAACCGAAGAAGATGAAGACGAAGGAGATATAGAAGTGAAAGAAGAACAAGAGAAACTGTAAGAACAAGAGGAAGAAACAGAAGAATCAGAGGAAAAAGCAAAAATAACAGAAGAATGAGCCGAAAAAGCAGCAATAACAGAAGAAAAAGCCGAAAAAGCAGAAATAACAGAAGAATAAGCTGAAGAAGAAGCAACAATTGAAAAGCAGAAAATGCATTAGAAACAGAATAAGATGAAGAAGAAGAAGAAGAAGAAGGATATGTAGAACTACAAGAAGAAGTAGAAGAACAAGAAGAACAAGAAGAAGAAACATGGGAATAAGAGGAAAAAGCAGAAATAACAAAAGAATAAGCGAAAAGCAGAAATAACAGGATGATAAGCCGAAATAGCAGAAATAAGAGAAGAATAAGGTGAAGAAAAAGCTGAAGCAGAAGAAGAAGTAATTGAAAAAGCAGAAAATGCATTAGAAACAGAGAAGTTGAAAAAGAAGAAATAAGGAGATGTAGAAATACGAGAGGAACAAGAACTAGGAGAACAAGAAGAACAAGCAGAAGAAACAGAAGAATAAGAGTAAAAAGCAGAAATAACCAAAGAAATAGCCGAAAAAGCAGAAATAACAGAAAATTAAGCTGCGGAAGAAGCAGAAGAATCAGAATAAGAGCAAGAAATTGAAACAACAAACAATGCAGAAGAAACAGAAAGATAATGAAGAAGAAGGAGATGTAGAATTACAAGAAGAACAAGAGGAGCTAGAAGAACAAGACGAACAAGAAGAAGAAACAGGGGAATAAGAGGATAAATCAGAAATAACAGATGAGTAAGCCGAAAAAGCAGATATAACAAGAATAAGCCGAAAAAGCAGAAATTACAGAATAAGCTGAATATGAAGCAGAGGAAGCAGAAGAAGTAATTGAAAAAGCAAAAAAATGCAGAGGAAACCGAAGAAGATGAAGACGAAGGAGATATAGAAGTGAAAGAAGAACAAGAGAAACTGTAAGAACAAGAGGAAGAAACAGAAGAATCAGAGGAAAAAGCAAAAATAACAGAAGAATAAGCCGAAAAAGCAGGAATAACAGAAGAAAAAGCCGAAAAAGCAGAAATAACAGAAGAATGAGCTGAAGAAGAAGCAACAATTGAAAAGCAGAAAATGCATTAGAAACAGAATAAGATGAAGAAGAAGAAGAAGAAGAAGAAGGATATGTAGAACTACAAGAAGAAGTAGAAGAACAAGAAGAACAAGAAGAAGAAACATGGGAATAAGAGGAAAAAGCAGAAATAACAAAAGAATAAGCGAAAAGCAGAAATAACAGGAGAATAAGCCGAAATAGCAGAAATAAGAGAAGAATAAGGTGAAGAAAAAGCTGAAGCAGAAGAAGAAGTAATTGAAAAAGCAGAAAATGCATTAGAAACAGAAGAAGTTGAAAAAGAAGAAAAAAGGAGATGTAGAAATACGAGAGGAACAAGAACTAGGAGAACAAGAAGAACAAGCAGAAGAAACAGAAGAATAAGAGTAAAATGCAGAAATAACCAAAGAAATGGACGAAAATGCAGAAATAACAGAAAATTAAGCTGCGGAGAAGCAGAAGAATCAGAATAAGAGCAAGAAATTGAAACAACAAACAATGCAGAAGAAACAGAAAGATG
Organism: Talpa europaea; assembly: GCF_964194135.1. Lineage (NCBI taxonomy): Eukaryota > Metazoa > Chordata > Mammalia > Eulipotyphla > Talpidae > Talpa > Talpa europaea. The sequence continues at coordinate 25,222 of NW_028167974.1, forward strand.
AAGAAGAAAGAAGGAGATGTAGAATTACAAGAAGAACAAGAGGAGCTAGAAGAACAAGACGAACAAGAAGAAGAAACAGGGGAATAAGAGGATAAATCAGAAATAACAGATGAGTAAGCCGAAAAAGCAGAAATAACAAGAATAAGCCGAAAAAGCAGAAATAACAGAATAAGGTGAATATGAAGCAGAGGAAGCAGAAGAAGTAATAGAAAAAGCAAAAATATGCAGAGGAAACCGAAGAAGATGAAGACGAAGGAGATATAGAAGTGAAAGAAGAACAAGAGAAACTGTAAGAACAAGAGGAAGAAACAGAAGAATCAGAGGAAAAAGCAAAAATAACAGAAGAATGAGCCGAAAAAGCAGCAATAACAGAAGAAAAAGCAGAAATAACAGAAGAATAAGCTGAAGAAGAAGCAGAAGAAGCAGTAATTGAAAAGCAGAAAATGCATTAGAAACAGTATAAGATGAAGAAGAAGAAGAAGGAGAAGGATATGTAGAACTACTAGAAGAAGTAGAAGAACAAGAAGAACAAGAAGAAGAAACATGGGAATAAGAGGAAAAAGCAGAAATAACAAAAGAATAAGCGAAAAGCAGAAATAACAGGAGAATAAGCCGAAATAGCAGAAATAAGAGAAGAATAAGGTGAAGAAAAAGCTGAAGCAGAAGAAGTAATTGAAAAAGCAGAAAATGCATTAGAAACAGAAGAAGTTGAAAAAGAAGAAAAAAGGAGATGTAGAAATACGAGAGGAACAAGAACTAGGAGACCAAGAAGAACAAGCAGAAGAAACAGAAGAATAAGAGTAAAAAGCAGAAATAACCAAAGAAATAGCCGAAAAAGCAGAAATAACAGAAAATTAAGCTGCGGAGAAGCAGAAGAATCAGAATAAGAGCAAGAAATTGAAAAAAGAAACAATGCAGAAGAAACAGAAAGATGAAGAAGAAGAAGGAGATGTAGAATTACAAGAAGAACAAGAGGAGCTAGAAGAACAAGACGAACAAGAAGAAGAAACAGGGGAATAAGAGGATAAATCAGAAATAACAGATGAGTAAGCCGAAAAAGCAGAAATAACAGAATAAGCTGAATATGAAGCAGAGGAAGCAGAAGAAGTAATTGAAAAAGCAAAAAAATGCAGAGGAAACCGAAGAAGATGAAGACGAAGGAGATATAGAAGTGAAAGAAGAACAAGAGAAACTGTAAGAACAAGAGGAAGAAAGAGAAGAATCAGAGGAAAAAGCAAAAATAACAGAGGAATAAGCCGAAAAAGCAGCAATAACAGAAGAAAAAGCCGAAAAAGCAGAAATAACAGAAGAATGAGCTGAAGAAGAAGCAACAATTGAAAAGCAGAAAATGCATTAGAAACAGAATAAGATGAAGAAGAAGAAGAAGAAGAAGAAGGATATGTAGAACTACAAGAAGAAGTAGAAGAACAAGAAGAACAAGAAGAAGAAACATGGGAATAAGAGGAAAAAGCAGAAATAACAAAAGAATAAGTGGAAAGCAGAAATAACAGGAGAATAAGCCGAAATAGCAGAAATAAGAGAAGAATAAGGTGAAGAAAAAGCAGAAGCAGAAGAAGTAATTGAAAAAGCAGAAAATGCATTAGAAACAGAAGAAGTTGAAAAAGAATAAAAAAGGAGATGTAGAAATACGAGAGGAACAAGAACTAGGAGAACAAGAAGAACAAGCAGAAGAAACAGAAGAATAAGAGTAAAAAGCAGAAATAACCAAAGAAATAGCCGAAAAAGCAGAAATAACAGAAAATTAAGCTGCAGAGAAGCAGAAGAATCAGAATAAGAGCAAGAAATTGAAACAACAAACAATGCAGAAGAAACAGAAAGGTGAAGAAGAAGAAGGAGATGTAGAATTACAAGAAGAACAAGAGGAGCTAGAAGAACAAGACGAACAAGAAGAAGAAACAGGGGAATAAGAGGATAAATCAGAAATAACAGATGAGTAAGCCGAAAAAGCAGAAATAACAAAAATAAGCCGAAAAAGCAGAAATAACAGAATAAGCTGAATATGAAGCAGAGGAAGCAGGAGAAGTAATTGAAAAAGCAAAAAAATGCAGAAGAAACCGAAGAAGATGAAGACGAAGGAGATATAGAAGTGAAAGAAGAACAAGAGAAACTGTAAGAACAAGAGGAAGAAACAGAAGAATCAGAGGAAAAAGCAAAAATAACAGAAGAATGAGCCGAAAAAGCAGCAATAACAGAAGAAAAAGCAGAAATAACAGAAGAATAAGCTGAAGAAGAAGCAGAAGAAGCAGTAATTGAAAAGCAGAAAATTCATTAGAAACAGAATAAGATGAAGAAGAAGAAGAGGGAGAAGGATATGTAGAACTACTAGAAGAAGTAGAAGAACAAGAAGAACAAGAAGAAGAAACATGGGAATAAGAGGAAAAAGCAGAAATAACAAAAGAATAAGCGAAAAGCAGAAATAACAGGAGAATAAGCCGAAATAGCAGAAATAAGAGAAGAATAAGGTGAAGAAAAAGCTGAAGCAGAAGAAGAAGTAATTGAAAAAGCAGAAAATGCATTAGAAACAGAAGAAGTTGAAAAAGAAGAAAAGAGGAGATGTAGAAATACGAGAGGAACAAGAACTAGGAGACCAAGAAGAACAAGCAGAAGAAACAGAAGAATAAGAGTAAAAAGCAGAAATAACCAAAGAAATAGCCGAAAAAGCAGAAATAACAGAAAATTAAGCTGCGGAGAAACAGAAGAATCAGAATAAGAGCAAGAAATTGAAAAAAGAAACAATGCAGAAGAAACAGAAAGATGAAGAAGAAGAAGGAGATGTAGAATTACAAGAAGAACAAGAGGAGCTAGAAGAACAAGACGAACAAGAAAAAGAAACAGGGGAATAAGAGGATAAATCAGAAATAACAGATGAGTAAGCCGAAAAAGCAGAAATAACAGAATAAGCTGAATATGAAGCAGAGGAAGCAGAAGAAGTAATTGAAACAGCAAAAAAATGCAGAGGAAACCGAAGAAGATGAAGACGAAGGAGATATAGAAGTGAAAGAAGAACAAGAGAAACTGTAAGAACAAGAGGAAGAAACAGAAGAATCAGCGGAAAAAGCAAAAATAACAGAATAAGCCGAAAAAGCAGCAATAACAGAAGAAAAAGACGAAAAAGCAGAAATAACAGAAGAATGAGCTAAAGAAGAAGCAACAATTGAAAAGCAGAAAATGCATTAGAAACAGAATAAGATGAAGAAGAAGAAGAAGAAGAAGTATATGTAGAACTACAAGAAGAAGTAGAAGAACAAGAAGAACAAGAAGAAGAAACATGGGAATAAGAGGAAAAAGCAGAAATAACAAAAGAATAAGCGAAAAGCAGAAATAACAGGAGAATAAGCCGAAATAGCAGAAATAAGAGAAGAATAAGGTGAAGAAAAAGCTGAAGCAGAAGGAGAAGTAATTGAAAAAGCAGAAAATGCATTAGAAACAGAAGAAGTTGAAAAAGAAGAAAAAAGGAGATGTAGAAATACGAGAGGAACAAGAACTAGGAGACCAAGAAGAACAAGCAGAAGAAACAGAAGAATAAGAGTAAAAAGCAGAAATAACCAAAGAAATAGCCGAAAAAGCAGAAATAACAGAAAATTAAGCTGCGGAAGGAGCAGAAGAATCAGAATAAGAGCAAGAATTTGAAACAACAAACAATGCAGAAGAAACAGAAAGATGAAGAAGAAGAAGGAGATGTAGAATTACAAGAAGAACAAGAGGAGCTAGAAGAACAAGACGAACAAGAAGAAGAAACAGGGGAATAAGAGGATAAATCAGAAATAACAGATGAATAAGCCGAAAAAGCAGAAATAACAGAATAAGCTGAATATAAAGCAGAGGAACCAGAAGAAGAAATTGAAAAAGCAAAAATATGCAGAGGAAACCGAAGAAGATGAAGATGAAGGAGATATAGAAGTGAAAGAAGAACAAGAGAAACTGTAAGAACAAGAGGAAGAAACAGAAGAATCAGAGGAAAAAGCAAAAATAACAGAAGAATAAGCCGAAAAAGCAGCAATAACAGAAGAAAAAGCCGAAAAAGCAGAAATAACAGAAGAATGAGCTGAAGAAGAAGCAACAATTGAAAAGCAGAAAATGCATTAGAAACAGAATAAGATGAAGAAGAAGAAGAAGAAGAAGAAGGATATGTAGAACTACAAGAAGAAGTAGAAGAACAAGAAGAACAAGAAGAAGAAACATGGGAATAAGAGGAAAAAGCAGAAATAACAAAAGAATAAGCGAAAAGCAGAAATAACAGGAGAATAAGCCGAAATAGCAGAAATAAGAGAAGAATAAGGTGAAGAAAAAGCAGAAGCAGAAGAAGTAATTGAAAAAGCAGAAAATGCATTAGAAACAGAAGAAGTTGAAAAAGAATAAAAAAGGAGATGTAGAAATACGAGAGGAACAAGAACTAGGAGAACAAGAAGAACAAGCGGAAGAAACAGAAGAATAAGAGTAAAAAGCAGAAATAACCAAAGAAATAGCCGAAAAAGCAGAAATAACAGAAAATTAAGCTGCAGAGAAGCAGAAGAATCAGAATAAGAGCAAGAAATTGAAACAACAAACAATGCAGAAGAAACAGAAAGGTGAAGAAGAAGAAGGAGATGTAGAATTACAAGAAGAACAAGAGGAGCTAGAAGAACAAGACGAACAAGAAGAAGAAACAGGGGAATAAGAGGATAAATCAGAAATAACAGATGAGTAAGCCGAAAAAGCAGAAATAACAAAAATAAGCCGAAAAAGCAGAAATAACAGAATAAGCTGAATATGAAGCAGAGGAAGCAGGAGAAGTAATTGAAAAAGCAAAAAAATGCAGAAGAAACCGAAGAAGATGAAGACGAAGGAGATATAGAAGTGAAAGAAGAACAAGAGAAACTGTAAGAACAAGAGGAAGAAACAGAAGAATCAGAGGAAAAAGCAAAAATAACAGAAGAATGAGCCGAAAAAGCAGCAATAACAGAAGAAAAAGCAGAAATAACAGAAGAATAAGCTGAAGAAGAAGCAGAAGAAGCAGTAATTGAAAAGCAGAAAATTCATTAGAAACAGAATAAGATGAAGAAGAAGAAGAGGGAGAAGGATATGTAGAACTACTAGAAGAAGTAGAAGAACAAGAAGAACAAGAAGAAGAAACATGGGAATAAGAGGAAAAAGCAGAAATAACAAAAGAATAAGCGAAAAGCAGAAATAACAGGAGAATAAGCCGAAATAGCAGAAATAAGAGAAGAATAAGGTGAAGAAAAAGCTGAAGCAGAAGAAGAAGTAATTGAAAAAGCAGAAAATGCATTAGAAACAGAAGAAGTTGAAAAAGAAGAAAAGAGGAGATGTAGAAATACGAGAGGAACAAGAACTAGGAGACCAAGAAGAACAAGCAGAAGAAACAGAAGAATATAGTAAAAAGCAGAAATAACCAAAGAAATAGCCGAAAAAGCAGAAATAACAGAAAATTAAGCTGCGGAGAAACAGAAGAATCAGAATAAGAGCAAGAAATTGAAAAAAGAAACAATGCAGAAGAAACAGAAAGATGAAGAAGAAGAAGGAGATGTAGAATTACAAGAAGAACAAGAGGAGCTAGAAGAACAAGACGAACAAGAAAAAGAAACAGGGGAATAAGAGGATAAATCAGAAATAACAGATGAGTAAGCCGAAAAAGCAGAAATAACAGAATAAGCTGAATATGAAGCAGAGGAAGCAGAAGAAGTAATTGAAACAGCAAAAAAATGCAGAGGAAACCGAAGAAGATGAAGACGAAGGAGATATAGAAGTGAAAGAAGAACAAGAGAAACTGTAAGAACAAGAGGAAGAAACAGAAGAATCAGAGGAAAAAGCAAAAATAACAGAATAAGCCGAAAAAGCAGCAATAACAGAAGAAAAAGACGAAAAAGCAGAAATAACAGAAGAATGAGCTAAAGAAGAAGCAACAATTGAAAAGCAGAAAATGCATTAGAAACAGAATAAGATGAAGAAGAAGAAGAAGAAGAAGGATATGTAGAACTACAAGAAGAAGTAGAAGAACAAGAAGAACAAGAAGAAGAAACATGGGAATAAGAGGAAAAAGCAGAAATAACAAAAGAATAAGCGAAAAGCAGAAATAACAGGAGAATAAGCCGAAATAGCAGAAATAAGAGAAGAATAAGGTGAAGAAAAAGCTGAAGCAGAAGGAGAAGTAATTGAAAAAGCAGAAAATGCATTAGAAACAGAAGAAGTTGAAAAAGAAGAAAAAAGGAGATGTAGAAATACGAGAGGAACAAGAACTAGGAGACCAAGAAGAACAAGCAGAAGAAACAGAAGAATAAGAGTAAAAAGCAGAAATAACCAAAGAAATAGCCGAAAAAGCAGAAATAACAGAAAATTAAGCTGCGGAAGGAGCAGAAGAATCAGAATAAGAGCAAGAATTTGAAACAACAAACAATGCAGAAGAAACAGAAAGATGAAGAAGAAGAAGGAGATGTAGAATTACAAGAAGAACAAGAGGAGCTAGAAGAACAAGACGAACAAGAAGAAGAAACAGGGGAATAAGAGGATAAATCAGAAATAACAGATGAATAAGCCGAAAAAGCAGAAATAACAGAATAAGCTGAATATGAAGCAGAGGAACCAGAAGAAGAAATTGAAAAAGCAAAAATATGCAGAGGAAACCGAAGAAGATGAAGACGAAGGAGATATAGAAGTGAAAGAAGAACAAGAGAAACTGTAAGAACAAGAGGAAGAAACAGAAGAATCAGAGGAAAAAGCAAAAATAACAGAAGAATAAGCCGAAAAAGCAGCAATAACAGAAGAAAAAGCCGAAAAAGCAGAAATAACAGAAGAATGAGCTGAAGAAGAAGCAACAATTGAAAAGCAGAAAATGCATTAGAAACAGAATAAGATGAAGAAGAAGAAGAAGAAGAAGGATATGTAGAACTACAAGAAGAAGTAGAAGAGCAAGAAGAACAAGAAGAAGAAACATGGGAATAAGAGGAAAAAGCAGAAATAACAAAAGAATAAGCGAAAAGCAGAAATAACAGGAGAATAAGCCGAAATAGCAGAAATAAGAGAAGAATAAGGTGAAGAAAAAGCTGAAGCAGAAGAAGTAATTGAAAAAGCAGAAAATGCATTAGAAACAGAAGAAGTTGAAAAAGAAGAAAAAAGGAGATGTAGAAATACGAGAGGAACAAGAACTAGGAGACCAAGAAGAACAAGCAGAAGAAACAGAAGAATAAGAGTAAAAAGCAGAAATAACCAAAGAAATAGCCGAAAAAGCAGAAATAACAGAAAATTAAGCTGCGGAGAAGCAGAAGAATCAGAATAAGAGCAAGAAATTGAAAAAAGAAACAATGCAGAAGAAACAGAAAGATGAAGAAGAAGAAGGAGATGTAGAATTACAAGAAGAACAAGACGAGCTAGAAGAACAAGACGAACAAGAAGAAGAAACAGGGGAATAAGAGGATAAATCAGAAATAACAGATGAGTAAGCCGAAAAAGCAGAAATAACAGAATAAGCTGAATATGAAGCAGAGGAAGCAGAAGAAGTAATTGAAAAAGCAAAAAAATGCAGAGGAAACCGAAGAAGATGAAGACGAAGGAGATATAGAAGTGAAAGAAGAACAAGAGAAACTGTAAGAACAAGAGGAAGAAAGAGAAGAATCAGAGGAAAAAGCAAAAATAACAGAGGAATAAGCCGAAAAAGCAGCAATAACAGAAGAAAAAGCCGAAAAAGCAGAAATAACAGAAGAATGAGCTGAAGAAGAAGCAACAGTTGAAAAGCAGAAAATGCATTAGAAACAGAATAAGATGAAGAAGAAGAAGAAGAAGAAGAAGGATATGTAGAACTACAAGAAGAAGTAGAAGAACAAGAAGAACAAGAAGAAGAAACATGGGAATAAGAGGAAAAAGCAGAAATAACAAAAGAATAAGTGAAAAGCAGAAATAACAGGAGAATAAGCCGAAATAGCAGAAATAAGAGAAGAATAAGGTGAAGAAAAAGCAGAAGCAGAAGAAGTAATTGAAAAAGCAGAAAATGCATTAGAAACAGAAGAAGTTGAAAAAGAATAAAAAAGGAGATGTAGAAATACGAGAGGAACAAGAACTAGGAGAACAAGAAGAACAAGCAGAAGAAACAGAAGAATAAGAGTAAAAAGCAGAAATAACCAAAGAAATAGCCGAAAAAGCAGAAATAACAGAAAATTAAGCTGCAGAGAAGCAGAAGAATCAGAATAAGAGCAAGAAATTGAAACAACAAACAATGCAGAAGAAACAGAAAGGTGAAGAAGAAGAAGGAGATGTAGAATTACAAGAAGAACAAGAGGAGCTAGAAGAACAAGACGAACAAGAAGAAGAAACAGGGGAATAAGAGGATAAATCAAAAATAACAGATGAGTAAGCCGAAAAAGCAGAAATAACAAAAATAAGCCGAAAAAGCAGAAATAACAGAATAAGCTGAATATGAAGCAGAGGAAGCAGGAGAAGTAATTGAAAAAGCAAAAAAATGCAGAAGAAACCGAAGAAGATGAAGACGAAGGAGATATAGAAGTGAAAGAAGAACAAGAGAAACTGTAAGAACAAGAGGAAGAAACAGAAGAATCAGAGGAAAAAGCAAAAATAACAGAAGAATGAGCCGAAAAAGCAGCAATAACAGAAGAAAAAGCAGAAATAACAGAAGAATAAGCTGAAGAAGAAGCAGAAGAAGCAGTAATTGAAAAGCAGAAAATGCATTAGAAACAGAATAAGATGAAGAAGAAGAAGAGGGAGAAGGATATGTAGAACTACTAGAAGAAGTAGAAGAACAAGAAGAACAAGAAGAAGAAACATGGGAATAAGAGGAAAAAGCAGAAATAACAAAAGAATAAGCGAAAAGCAGAAATAAGAGGAGAATAAGCCGAAATAGCAGAAATAAGAGAAGAATAAGGTGAAGAAAAAGCTGAAGCAGAAGAAGAAGTAATTGAAAAAGCAGAAAATGCATTAGAAACAGAAGAAGTTGAAAAAGAAGAAAAGAGGAGATGTAGAAATACGAGAGGAACAAGAACTAGGAGACCAAGAAGAACAAGCAGAAGAAACAGAAGAATAAGAGTAAAAAGCAGAAATAACCAAAGAAATAGCCGAAAAAGCAGAAATAACAGAAAATTAAGCTGCGGAGAAACAGAAGAATCAGAATAAGAGCAAGAAATTGAAAAAAGAAACAATGCAGAAGAAACAGAAAGATGAAGAAGAAGAAGGAGATGTAGAATTACAAGAAGAACAAGAGGAGCTAGAAGAACAAGACGAACAAGAAAAAGAAACAGGGGAATAAGAGGATAAATCAGAAATAACAGATGAGTAAGCCGAAAAAGCAGAAATAACAGAATAAGCTGAATATGAAGCAGAGGAAGCAGAAGAAGTAATTGAAACAGCAAAAAAATGCAGAGGAAACCGAAGAAGATGAAGACGAAGGAGATATAGAAGTGAAAGAAGAACAAGAGAAACTGTAAGAACAAGAGGAAGAAACAGAAGAATCAGAGGAAAAAGCAAAAATACCAGAATAAGCCGAAAAAGCAGCAATAACAGAAGAAAAAGACGAAAAAGCAGAAATAACAGAAGAATGAGCTAAAGAAGAAGCAACAATTGAAAAGCAGAAAATGCATTAGAAACAGAATAAGATGAAGAAGAAGAAGAAGAAGAAGTATATGTAGAACTACAAGAAGAAGTAGAAGAACAAGAAGAACAAGAAGAAGAAACATGGGAATAAGAGGAAAAAGCAGAAATAACAAAAGAATAAGCGAAAAGCAGAAATAACAGGAGAATAAGCCGAAATAGCAGAAATAAGAGAAGAATAAGGTGAAGAAAAAGCTGAAGCAGAAGGAGAAGTAATTGAAAAAGCAGAAAATGCATTAGAAACAGAAGAAGTTGAAAAAGAAGAAAAAAGGAGATGTAGAAATACGAGAGGAACAAGAACTAGGAGACCAAGAAGAACAAGCAGAAGAAACAGAAGAATAAGAGTAAAAAGCAGAAATAACCAAAGAAATAGCCGAAAAAGCAGAAATAACAGAAAATTAAGCTGCGGAAGGAGCAGAAGAATCAGAATAAGAGCAAGAATTTGAAACAACAAACAATGCAGAAGAAACAGAAAGATGAAGAAGAAGAAGGAGATGTAGAATTACAAGAAGAACAAGAGGAGCTAGAAGAACAAGACGAACAAGAAGAAGAAACAGGGGAATAAGAGGATAAATCAGAAATAACAGATGAATAAGCCGAAAAAGCAGAAATAACAGAATAAGCTGAATATGAAGCAGAGGAACCAGAAGAAGAAATTGAAAAAGCAAAAATATGCAGAGGAAACCGAAGAAGATGAAGACGAAGGAGATATAGAAGTGAAAGAAGAACAAGAGAAACTGTAAGAACAAGAGGAAGAAACAGAAGAATCAGAGGAAAAAGCAAAAATAACAGAAGAATAAGCCGAAAAAGCAGCAATAACAGAAGAAAAAGCCGAAAAAGCAGAAATAACAGAAGAATGAGCTGAAGAAGAAGCAACAATTGAAAAGCAGAAAATGCATTAGAAACAGAATAAGATGAAGAAGAAGAAGAAGAAGAAGAAGGATATGTAGAACTACAAGAAGAAGTAGAAGAACAAGAAGAACAAGAAGAAGAAACATGGGAATAAGAGGAAAAAGCAGAAATAACAAAAGAATAAGCGAAAAGCAGAAATAACAGGAGAATAAGCCGAAATAGCAGAAATAAGAGAAGAATAAGGTGAAGAAAAAGCAGAAGCAGAAGAAGTAATTGAAAAAGCAGAAAATGCATTAGAAACAGAAGAAGTTGAAAAAGAATAAAAAAGGAGATGTAGAAATACGAGAGGAACAAGAACTAGGAGAACAAGAAGAACAAGCAGAAGAAACAGAAGAATAAGAGTAAAAAGCAGAAATAACCAAAGAAATAGCCGAAAAAGCAGAAATAACAGAAAATTAAGCTGCAGAGAAGCAGAAGAATCAGAATAAGAGCAAGAAATTGAAACAACAAACAATGCAGAAGAAACAGAAAGGTGAAGAAGAAGAAGGAGATGTAGAATTACAAGAAGAACAAGAGGAGCTAGAAGAACAAGACGAACAAGAAGAAGAAACAGGGGAATAAGAGGATAAATCAGAAATAACAGATGAGTAAGCCGAAAAAGCAGAAATAACAAAAATAAGCCGAAAAAGCAGAAATAACAGAATAAGCTGAATATGAAGCAGAGGAAGCAGGAGAAGTAATTGAAAAAGCAAAAAAATGCAGAAGAAACCGAAGAAGATGAAGACGAAGGAGATATAGAAGTGAAAGAAGAACAAGAGAAACTGTAAGAACAAGAGGAAGAAACAGAAGAATCAGAGGAAAAAGCAAAAATAACAGAAGAATGAGCCGAAAAAGCAGCAATAACAGAAGAAAAAGCAGAAATAACAGAAGAATAAGCTGAAGAAGAAGCAGAAGAAGCAGTAATTGAAAAGCAGAAAATTCATTAGAAACAGAATAAGATGAAGAAGAAGAAGAGGGAGAAGGATATGTAGAACTACTAGAAGAAGTAGAAGAACAAGAAGAACAAGAAGAAGAAACATGGGAATAAGAGGAAAAAGCAGAAATAACAAAAGAATAAGCGAAAAGCAGAAATAACAGGAGAATAAGCCGAAATAGCAGAAATAAGAGAAGAATAAGGTGAAGAAAAAGCTGAAGCAGAAGAAGAAGTAATTGAAAAAGCAGAAAATGCATTAGAAACAGAAGAAGTTGAAAAAGAAGAAAAGAGGAGATGTAGAAATACGAGAGGAACAAGAACTAGGAGACCAAGAAGAACAAGCAGAAGAAACAGAAGAATAAGAGTAAAAAGCAGAAATAACCAAAGAAATAGCCGAAAAAGCAGAAATAACAGAAAATTAAGCTGCGGAGAAACAGAAGAATCAGAATAAGAGCAAGAAATTGAAAAAAGAAACAATGCAGAAGAAACAGAAAGATGAAGAAGAAGAAGGAGATGTAGAATTACAAGAAGAACAAGAGGAGCTAGAAGAACAAGACGAACAAGAAAAAGAAACAGGGGAATAAGAGGATAAATCAGAAATAACAGATGAGTAAGCCGAAAAAGCAGAAATAACAGAATAAGCTGAATATGAAGCAGAGGAAGCAGAAGAAGTAATTGAAACAGCAAAAAAATGCAGAGGAAACCGAAGAAGATGAAGACGAAGGAGATATAGAAGTGAAAGAAGAACAAGAGAAACTGTAAGAACAAGAGGAAGAAACAGAAGAATCAGAGGAAAAAGCAAAAATAACAGAATAAGCCGAAAAAGCAGCAATAACAGAAGAAAAAGACGAAAAAGCAGAAATAACAGAAGAATGAGCTAAAGAAGAAGCAACAATTGAAAAGCAGAAAATGCATTAGAAACAGAATAAGATGAAGAAGAAGAAGAAGAAGAAGGATATGTAGAACTACAAGAAGAAGTAGAAGAACAAGAAGAACAAGAAGAAGAAACATGGGAATAAGAGGAAAAAGCAGAAATAACAAAAGAATAAGCGAAAAGCAGAAATAACAGGAGAATAAGCCGAAATAGCAGAAATAAGAGAAGAATAAGGTGAAGAAAAAGCTGAAGCAGAAGGAGAAGTAATTGAAAAAGCAGAAAATGCATTAGAAACAGAAGAAGTTGAAAAAGAAGAAAAAAGGAGATGTAGAAATACGAGAGGAACAAGAACTAGGAGACCAAGAAGAACAAGCAGAAGAAACAGAAGAATAAGAGTAAAAAGCAGAAATAACCAAAGAAATAGCCGAAAAAGCAGAAATAACAGAAAATTAAGCTGCGGAAGGAGCAGAAGAATCAGAATAAGAGCAAGAATTTGAAACAACAAACAATGCAGAAGAAACAGAAAGATGAAGAAGAAGAAGGAGATGTAGAATTACAAGAAGAACAAGAGGAGCTAGAAGAACAAGACGAACAAGAAGAAGAAACAGGGGAATAAGAGGATAAATCAGAAATAACAGATGAATAAGCCGAAAAAGCAGAAATAACAGAATAAGCTGAATATGAAGCAGAGGAACCAGAAGAAGAAATTGAAAAAGCAAAAATATGCAGAGGAAACCGAAGAAGATGAAGACGAAGGAGATATAGAAGTGAAAGAAGAACAAGAGAAACTGTAAGAACAAGAGGAAGAAACAGAAGAATCAGAGGAAAAAGCAAAAATAACAGAAGAATAAGCCGAAAAAGCAGCAATAACAGAAGAAAAAGCATAAAAAGCAGAAATAACAGAAGAATGAGCTGAAGAAGAAGCAACAATTGAAAAGCAGAAAATGCATTAGAAACAGAATAAGATGAAGAAGAAGAAGAAGAAGAAGGATATGTAGAACTACAAGAAGAAGTAGAAGAGCAAGAAGAACAAGAAGAAGAAACATGGGAATAAGAGGAAAAAGCAGAAATAACAAAAGAATAAGCGAAAAGCAGAAATAACAGGAGAATAAGCCGAAATAGCAGAAATAAGAGAAGAATACGGTGAAGAAAAAGCTGAAGCAGAAGAAGAAGTAATTGAAAAAGCAGAAAATGCATTAGAAACAGAAGAAGTTGAAAAAGAAGAAAAAAGGAGATGTAGAAATACGAGAGGAACAAGAACTAGGAGACCAAGAAGAACAAGCAGAAGAAACAGAAGAATAAGAGTAAAAAGCAGAAATAACCAAAGAAATAGCCGAAAAAGCAGAAATAACAGAAAATTAAGCTGCGGAAGAAGCAGAAGAATCAGAATAAGAGCAAGAAATTGAAACAACAAACAATGCAGAAGAAACAGAAAGATGAAGAAGAAGAAGGAGATGTAGAATTACAAGAAGAACAAGAGGAGCTAGAAGAACAAGACGAACAAGAAGAAGAAACAGGGGAATAAGAGGATAAATCAGAAATAACAGATGAGTAAGCCGAAAAAGCAGAAATAATAGAATAAGCTGAATATGAAGCAGAGGAAGCAGAAGAAGTAATTGAAAAAGCAAAAAAATGCAGAGGAAACCGAAGAAGATGAAGACGAAGGAGATATAGAAGTGAAAGAAGAACAAGAGAAACTGTAAGAACAAGAGGAAGAAACAGAAGAATCAGAGGAAAAAGCAAACATAACAGAAGAATAAGCCGAAAAAGCAGCAATAACAGAAGAAAAAGCAGAAAAAGCAGAAATAACAGAAGAATGAGCTGAAGAAGAAGCAACAATTGAAAAGCAGAAAATGCATTAGAAACCGAATAAGATGAAGAAGAAGAAGAAGAAGAAGGATATGTAGAACTACAAGAAGAAGTAGAAGAACAAGAAGAACAAGAAGAAGAAACATGGGAATAAGAGGAAAAAGCAGAAATAACAAAAGAATAAGCGAAAAGCAGAAATAACAGGAGAATAAGCCGAAATAGCAGAAATAAGAGAAGAATAAGGTGAAGAAAAAGCTGAAGCAGAAGAAGAAGTAATTGAAAAAGCAGAAAATGCATTAGTAACAGAAGAAGTTGAAAAAGAAGAAAAAAGGAGATGTAGAAATACGAGAGGAACAAGAACTAGGAGAACAAGAAGAACAAGCAGAAGAAACAGAAGAATAAGAGTAAAAAGCAGAAATAACCAAAGAAATAGCCGAAAAAGCAGAAATAACAGAAAATTAAGCTGCGGAGAAGCAGAAGAATCAGAATAAGAGCAAGAAATTGAAACAACAAACAATGCAGAAGAAACAGAAAGATAATGAAGAAGAAGGAGATGTAGAATTACAAGAAGAACAAGAGGAGCTAGAAGAACAAGACGAACAAGAAGAAGAAACAGGGGAATAAGAGGATAAATCAGAAATAACAGATGAGTAAGCCGAAAAAGCAGAAATAACAGAATAAGCTGAATATGAAGCAGAGGAAGCAGAAGAAGTAATTGAAAAAGCAAAAAAATGCAGAGGAAACCGAAGAAGATGAAGACGAAGGAGATATAGAAGTGAAAGAAGAACAAGAGAAACTGTAAGAACAAGAGGAAGAAACAGAAGAATCAGAGGAAAAAGCAAAAATAACAGAAGAATAAGCCGAAAAAGCAGCAATAACAGAAGAAAAAGCCGAAAAAGCAGAAATAACAGAAGAATGAGCTGAAGAAGAAGCAACAACTGAAAAGCAGAAAATGCATTAGAAACAGAATAAGATGGAGAAGAAGAAGAAGAAGAAGAAGGATATGTAGAACTACAAGAAGAAGTAGAAGAACAAGAAGAACAAGAAGAAGAAACATGGGAATAAGAGGAAAAAGCAGAAATAACAAAAGAATAAGCGAAAAGCAGAAATAACAGGAGAATAAGCCGAAATAGCAGAAATAAGAGAAGAATAAGGTGAAGAAAAAGCTGAAGCAGAAGAAGTAAGTGAAAAAGCAGAAAATGCATTAGAAACAGAAGAAGTTGAAAAAGAAGAAAAAAGGAGATGTAGAAATACGAGAGGAACAAGAACTAGGAGAACAAGAAGAACAAGCAGAAGAAACAGAAGAATAAGAGTAAAAAGCAGAAATAACCAAAGAAATAGCCGAAAAAGCAGAAATAACAGAAAATTAAGCTGCGGAGAAGCAGAAGAATCAGAATAAGAGCAAGAAATTGAAACAACAAACAATGCAGAAGAAACAGAAAGATGAAGAAGAAGAAGGAGATGTAGAATTACAAGAAGAACAAGAGGAGCTAGAAGAACAAGACGAACAAGAAGAAGAAACAGGAGAATAAGAGGATAAATCAGAAATAACAGATGATTAAGCCGGAAAAGCAGAAATAACAGAATAAGCTGAATATGAAGCAGAGGAAGCAGAAGAATTAATTGAAAAAGCAAAAAAATGCAGAGGAAACCGAAGAAGATGAAGACGAAGGAGATATAGAAGTGAAAGAAGAACAAGAGAAACTGTAAGAACAAGAGGAAGAAACAGAAGAATCAGAGGAAAAAGCAAAAATAACAGAAGAATAAGCCGAAAAAGCAGCAATAACAGAAGAAAAAGCCAAAAAAGCAGAAATAACAGAAGAATGAGCTGAAGAAGAAGCAACAATTGAAAAGCAGAAAATGCATTAGAAACAGAATAAGATGAAGAAGAAGAAGAAGAAGAAGGATATGTGGAACTACAAGAAGAAGTAGAAGAACAAGAAGAACAAGAAGAAGAAACATGGGAATAAGAGGAAAAAGCAGAAATAACAAAAGAATAAGCGAAAAGCAGAAATAACAGGAGAATAAGCCGAAATAGCAGAAATAAGAGAAGAATAAGGTGAAGAAAAAGCTGAAGCAGAAGAAGAAGTAATTGAAAAAGCAGAAAATGCATTAGAAACAGAAGAAGTTGAAAAAGAAGAAAAAAGGAGATGTAGAAATACGAGAGGAACAAGAACTAGGAGACCAAGAAGAACAAGCAGAAGAAACAGAAGAATAAAAGTAAAAAGCAGAAATAACCAAAGAAATAGCCGAAAAAGCAGAAATAACAGAAAATTAAGCTGCGGAAGAAGCAGAAGAATCAGAATAAGAGCAAGAAATTGAAACAACAAACAATGCAGAAGAAACAGAAAGATGAAGAAGAAGAAGGAGATGTAGAATTACAAGAAGAACAAGAGGAGCTAGAAGAACAAGACGAACAAGAAGAAGAAACAGGGGAATAAGAGGATAAATCAGAAATAACAGATGAGTAAGCCGAAAAAGCAGAAATAACAAGAATAAGCCGAAAAAGCAGAAATAACAGAATAAGCTGAATATGAAACAGAGGAAGCAGAAGAAGTAATAGAAAAAGCAAAAATATGCAGAGGAAACCGAAGAAGATGAAGACGAAGGAGATATAGAAGTGAAAGAAGAACAAGAGAAACTGTAAGAACAAGAGGAAGAAACAGAAGAATCAGAGGAAAAAGCAAAAATCACAGAAGAATGAGCCGAAAAAGCAGCAATAACAGAAGAAAAAGCAGAAATAACAGAAGAATAAGCTGAAGAAGAAGCAGAAGAAGCAGTAATTGAAAAGCAGAAAATGCATTAGTAACAGAATAAGATGAAGAAGAAGAAGAAGGATATGTAGAACTACAAGAAGAAGTAGAAGAACAAGAAGAACAAGAAGAAGAAACATGGGAATAAGAGGAAAAAGCAGAAATAACAAAAGAATAAGCGAAAAGCAGAAATAACAGGAGAATAAGCCGAAATAGCAGAAATAAGAGAAGAATAAGGTGAAGAAAAAGCTGAAGCAGAAGAAGAAGTAATTGAAAAAGCAGAAAATGCATTAGAAACAGAAGAAGTTGAAAAAGAAGAAAAAAGGAGATTTAGAAATACGAGAGGAACAAGAACTAGGAGAACAAGAAGAACAAGCAGAAGAAACAGAAGAATAAGAGTAAAAAGCAGAAATAACCAAAGAAATAGCCGAAAAAGCAGAAATAACAGAAAATTAAGCTGCGGAGAAGCAGAAGAATCTGAATAAGAGCAAGAAATTGAAACAACAAACAATGCAGAAGAAACAGAAAGATGATGAAGAAGAAGGAGATGTAGAATTACAAGAAGAACAAGAGGAGCTAGAAGAACAAGACGAACAAGAAGAAGAAACAGGGGAATAAGAGGATAAATCAGAAATAACAGATGAGTAAGCCGAAAAAGCAGAAATAACAAGAATAAGCAGATAAAGCAGAAATAACAGAATAAGCTGAATATGAAACAGAGGAAGCAGAAGAAGTAATAGAAAAAGCAAAAATATGCAGAGGAAACCGAAGAAGATGAAGACGAAGGAGATATAGAAGTGAAAGAAGAACAAGAGAAACTGTAAGAACAAGAGGAAGAAACAGAAGAATCAGAGGAAAAAGCAAAAATAACAGAAGAATGAGCCGAAAAAGCAGCAATAACAGAAGAAAAAGCAGAAATAACAGAAGAATAAGCTGAAGAAGAGGCAGTAATTGAAAAGCAGAAAATGCATTAGAAACAGAATAAGATGAAGAAGAAGAAGAAGGAGAAGGATATGTAGAACTACTAGAAGAAGTAGAAGAACAAGAAGAACAAGAAGAAGAAACATGGGAATAAGAGGAAAAAGCAGAAATAACAAAAGAATAAGCGAAAAGCAGAAATAACAGGAGAATAAGCCGAAATAGCAGAAATAAGAGAAGAATAAGGTGAAGAAAAAGCTGAAGCAGAAGAAGAAGTAATTGAAAAAGCAGAAAATGCATTAGAAACAGAAGAAGTTGAAAAAGAAGAAAAAAGGAGATGTAGAAATACGAGAGGAACAAGAAATAGGAGACCAAGAAGAACAAGCAGAAGAAACAGAAGAATAAGTGTAAAAAGCAGAAATAACCAAAGAAATAGCCGAAAAAGCAGAAATAACAGAAAATTAAGCTGCGGAAGAAGCAGAAGAATCAGAATAAGGGCAAGAAATTGAAACAACAAACAATGCAGAAGAAACAGAATGATGAAGAAGAAGAAGGAGATGTAGAATTACAAGAAGAACCAAAGGAGCTAGAAGAACAAGACGAACAAGAAGAAGAAACAGGGGAATAAGAGTATAAATCAGAAAGAACAGACGAGTAAGCCGAAAAAGCAGAAATAACAAGAATAAGCCGAAAAAGCAGAAATTACAGAATAAGCTGAATATGAAGCAGAGGAAGCAGAAGAAGTAATTGAAAAAGCAAAAAAATGCAGAGGAAACCGAAGAAGATGAAGACGAAGGAGATATAGAAGTGAAAGAAGAACAAGAGAAACTGTAAGAACAAGAGGAAGAAACAGAAGAATCAGAGGAAAAAGCAAAAATAACAGAAGAATGAGCCGAAAAAGCAGCAATAACAGAAGAAAAAGCAGAAATAACAGAAGAATAAGCTGAAGAAGAAGCAGAAGAAGCAGTAATTGAAAAGCAGAAAATGCATTAGAAACAGTATAAAATGAAGAAGAAGAAGAATGAGAAGGATATGTAGAACTACTAGAAGAAGTAGAAGAACAAGAAGAACAAGAAGAAGAAACATGGGAATAAGAGGAAAAAGCAGAAATAACAAAAGAATAAGCGAAAAGCAGAAACAACAGGAGAATAACCCGAAATAGCAGAAATAAGAGAAGAATAAGGTGAAGAAAAAGCTGAAGCAGAAGAAGTAATTGAAAAAGCAGAAAATGCATTAGAAACAGAAGAAGTTGAAAAAGAAGAAAAAAGGAGATGTAGAAATACGAGAGGAACAAGAACTAGGAGAACAAGAAGAACAAGCAGAAGAAACAGAAGAATAAGAGTAAAAAGCAGAAATAACCAAAGAAATAACCGAAAAAGCAGAAATAACAGAAAATTAAGCTGCGGAGAAGCAGAAGAATCAGAATAAGAGCAGGAAATTGAAACAACAAACAATGCAGAAGAAACAGAAAGATGATGAAGAAGAAGGAGATGTAGAATTACAAGAAGAACAAGAGGAGCTAGAAGAACAAGACGAACAACAAGAAGAAACAGGGGAATAAGAGGATAAATCAGAAATAACAGATGAGTAAGCCGAAAAAGCAGAAATAACAAGAATAAGCCGAAAAAGCAGAAATAACAGAATAAGCTGAATATGAAACATAGGAAGCAGAAGAAGTAATAGAAAAAGCAAAAATATGCAGAGGAAACCGAAGAAGATGAAGACGAAGGAGATATAGAAGTGAAAGAAGAACAAGAGAAACTGTAAGAACAAGAGGAAGAAACAGAAGAATCAGAGGAAAAAGCAAAAATAACAGAAGAATGAGCCGAAAAAGCAGCAATAACAGAAGAAAAAGCAGAAATAACAGAAGAATAAGCTGAATAAGAAGCAGAAGAAGGAGTAATTGAAAAGCAGAAAATGCATTAGAAACAGAATAAGATGAAGAAGAAGAAGAAGAAGAAGGATATGTAGAACTACTAGAAGAAGTAGAAGAACAAGAAGAACAAGAAGAAGAAACATGGGAATAAGAGGAAAAAGCAGAAATAACAAAAGAATAAGCGAAAAGCAGAAATAACAGGAGAATAAGCCGAAATAGCAGAAATAAGAGAAGAATAAGGTGAAGAAAAAGCTGAAGCAGAAGAAGAAGTAATTGAAAAAGCAGAAAATGCATTAGAAACAGAAGAAGTTGAAAAAGAAGTAAAAAGGAGATGTAGAAATACGAGAGGAACAAGAACTAGGAGAACAAGAAGAACAAGCAGAAGAAACAGAAGAATAAGAGTAAAAAGCAGAAATAACCAAAGAAATAGCCGAAAAAGCAGAAATAACAGAAAATTAAGCTGCGGAGAAGCAGAAGAATCTGAAAAAGAGCAAGAAATTGAAACAACAAACAATGCAGAAGAAACAGAAAGATGATGAAGAAGAAAGAGATGTAGAATTACAAGAAGAACAAGAGGAGCTAGAAGAACAAGACGAACAAGAAGAAGAAACAGGGGAATAAGAGGATAAATCAGAAATAACAGATGAGTAAGCCGAAAAAGCAGAAATAACAGAATAAGCTGAATATGAAGCAGAGGAAGCAGAAGAATTAATTGAAAAAGCAAAAAAATGCAGAGGAAACCGAAGAAGATGAAGACGAAGGAGATATAGAAGTGAAAGAAGAACAAGAGAAACTGTAAGAACAAGAGGAAGAAACAGAAGAATCAGAGGAAAAAGCAAAAATAACAGAAGAATAAGCCGAAAAAGCAGCAATAACAGAAGAAAAAGCCGAAAAAGCAGAAATAACAGAAGAATGAGCTGAAGAAGAAGCAACAATTGAAAAGCAGAAAATGCATTAGAAACAGAATAAGATGAAGAAGAAGAAGAAGAAGAAGGATATGTAGAACTACAAGAAGAAGTAGAAGAACAAGAAGAACAAGAAGAAGAAACATGGGAATAAGAGGAAAAAGCAGAAATAACAAAAGAATAAGCGAAAAGCAGAAATAACAGGAGAATAAGCCGTAATAGCAGAAATAAGAGAAGAATAAGGTGAAGAAAAAGCTGAAGCAGAAGAAGAAGTAATTGAAAAAGCAGAAAATGCATTAGAAACAGAAGAAGTTGAAAAAGAAGAAAAAAGGAGATTTAGAAATACGAGAGGAACAAGAACTAGGAGAACAAGAAGAACAAGCAGAAGAAACAGAAGAATAAGAGTAAAAAGCAGAAATAACCAAAGAAATAGCCGAAAAAGCAGAAATAACAGAAAATTAAGCTGCGGAGAAGCAGAAGAATCAGAATAAGAGCAAGAAATTGAAACAACAAACAATGCAGAAGAAACAGAATGATGAAGAAGAAGAAGGAGATGTAGAATTACAAGAAGAACAAGAGGAGCTAGAAGAACAAGACGAACAAGAAGAAGAAACAGGGGAATAAGAGTATAAATCAGAAAGAACAGACGAGTAAGCCGAAAAAGCAGAAATAACAAGAATAAGCCGAAAAAGCAGAAATTACAGAATAAGCTGAATATGAAGCAGAGGAAGCAGAAGAAGTAATTGAAAAAGCAAAAAAATGCAGAGGAAACCGAAGAAGATGAAGACGAAGGAGATATAGAAGTGAAAGAAGAACAAGAGAAAATGTAAGAACAAGAGGAAGAAACAGAAGAATCAGAGGAAAAAGCAAAAATAACAGAAGAATGAGCCGAAAAAGCAGCAATAACAGAAGAAAAAGCAGAAATAACAGAAGAATAAGCTGAAGAAGAAGCAGTAATTGAAAAGCAGAAAATGCATTAGAAACAGAATAAGATGAAGAAGAAGAAGAAGGAGAAGGATATGTAGAACTACTAGAAGAAGTAGAAGAACAAGAAGAACAAGAAGAAGAAACATGGGAATAAGAGGAAAAAAGCAGAAATAACAAAAGAATAAGCGAAAAGCAGAAATAACAGGAGAATAAGACGAAATAGCAGAAATAAGAGAAGAATAAGGTGAAGAAAAAGCTGAAGCAGAAGAAGAAGTAATTGAAAAAGCAGAAAATGCATTAGAAACAGAAGAAGTTGAAAAAGAAGAAAAAAGGAGATGTAGAAATACGAGAGGAACAAGAACTAGGAGACCAAGAAGAACAAGCAGAAGAAACAGAAGAATAAGAGTAAAAAGCAGAAATAACCAAAGAAATAGCCGAAAAAGCAGAAATAACAGAAAATTAAGCTGCGGAAGAAGAAGAAGAATCAGAATAAGAGCAAGAAATAGAAACAACAAACAATGCAGAAGAAACAGAAAGATGTAGAAGAAGAAGGAGATGTAGAATTACAAGAAGAACAAGAGGAGCTAGAAGAACAAGACGAACAAGAAGAAGAAACAGGGGAATAAGAGGATAAATCAGAAATAACAGATGAGTAAGCCGAAAAAGCAGAAATAACAGAATAAGCTGAATATGAAGCAGAGGAAGCAGAAGAAGTAATTGAAAAAGCAAAAAAATGCAGAGGAAACCGAAGAAGATGAAGACGAAGGAGATATAGAAGTGGAAGAAGAACAAGAGAAACTGTAAGATCAAGAGGAAGAAACAGAATAATCAGAGGAAAAAGCAAAAATAACAGAAGAATAAGCCGAAAAAGCAGCAATAACAGAAGAAAAAGCCGAAAAACCAGAAATAACAGAAGAATGAGCTGAAGAAGAAGCAACAATTGAAAAGCAGAAAATGCATTAGAAACAGAATAAGATGAAGAAGAAGAAGAAGAAGAAGGATATGTAGAACTACAAGAAGAAGTAGAAGAACAAGAAGAACAAGAAGAAGAAACATGGGAATAAGAGGAAAAAGCAGAAATAACAAAAGAATAAGCGAAAAGCAGAAATAACAGGAGAATAAGCCGAAATAGCAGAAATAAGAGAAGAATAAGGTGAAGAAAAAGCTGAAGCAGAAGAAGAAGTAATTGAAAAAGCAGAAAATGCATTAGAAGCAGAAGAATTTGAAAAAGAAGAAAAAAGGGATGTAGAAATACGAGAGGAACAAGAACTAGGAGAACAAGAAGAACAAGCAGAAGAAACAGAAGAATAAGAGTAAAAAGCAGAAATAACCAAAGAAATAGCCGAAAAAGCAGAAATAACAGAAAATTAAGCTGCAGAGAAGCAGAAGAATCAGAATAAGAGCAAGAAATTGAAACAACAAACAATGCAGAAGAAACAGAAAGATGATGAAGAAGAAGGAGATGTAGAATTACAAGAAGAACAAGAGGAGCTAGAAGAACAAGACGAACAAGAAGAAGAAACAGGGGAATAAGAGGATAAATCAGAAATAACAGATGAGTAAGCCGAAAAAGCAGAAATAACAAGAATAAGCCGAAAAAGCAGAAATAACAGAATAAGCTGAATATGAAACAGAGGAAGCAGAAGAAGTAATAGAAAAAGCAAAAATATGCAGAGGAAACCGAAGAAGATGAAGACGAAGGAGATATAGAAGTGAAAGAAGAACAAGAGAAACTGTAAGAACAAGAGGAAGAAACAGAAGAATCAGAGGAAAAAGCAAAAATAACAGAAGAATGAGCCGAAAAAGCAGCAATAACAGAAGAAAAAGCAGAAATAACAGAAGAATAAGCTGAAGAAGAAGCAGTAATTGAAAAGCAGAAAATGCATTAGAAACAGAATAAGATGAAGAAGAAGAAAAAGGAGAAGGATATGTAGAACTACTAGAAGAAGTAGAAGAACAAGAAGAACAAGAAGAAGAAACATGGGAATAAGAGGAAAAAAGCAGAAATAACAAAAGAATAAGCGAAAAGCAGAAATAACAGGAGAATAAGACGAAATAGCAGAAATAAGAGAAGAATAAGGTGAAGAAAAAGCTGAAGCAGAAGAAGAAGTAATTGAAAAAGCAGAAAATGCATTAGAAACAGAAGAAGTTGAAAAAGAAGAAAAAAGGAGATGTAGAAATACGAGAGGAACAAGAACTAGGAGACCAAGAAGAACAAGCAGAAGAAACAGAAGAATAAGAGTAAAAAGCAGAAATAACCAAAGAAATAGCCGAAAAAGCAGAAATAACAGAAAATTAAGCTGCGGAAGAAGAAGAAGAATCAGAATAAGAGCAAGAAATTGAAACAACAAACAATGCAGAAGAAACAGAAAGATGAAGAAGAAGAAGGAGATGTAGAATTACAAGAAGAACAAGAGGAGCTAGAAGAAGAAGACGAACAAGAAGAAGAAACAGGGGAATAAGAGGATAAATCAGAAATAACAGACGAGTAAGCCGAAAAAGCAGAAATAACAAGAATAAGCCGAAAAAGCAGAAATTACAGAATAAGCAGAATATGAAGCAGAGGAAGCAGAAGAAGTAATTGAAAAAGCAAAAAAATGCAGAGGAAACCGAAGAAGATGAAGACGAAGGAGATATAGAAGTGAAAGAAGAACAAGAGAAAATGTAAGAACAAGAGGAAGAAACAGAAGAATCAGATGAAAAAGCAAAAATAACAGAAGAATGAGCCGAAAAAGCAGCAATAACAGAAGAAAAAGCAGAAATAACAGAAGAATAATCTGAAGAAGAAGCAGAAGAAGCAGTAATTGAAAAGCAGAAAATGCATTAGAAACAGTATAAGATGAAGAAGAAGAAGAAGGAGAAGGATATGTAGAACTACTAGAAGAAGTAGAAGAACAAGAAGAACAAGAAGAAGAAACATGGGTATAAGAGGAAAAAGCAGAAATAACAAAAGAATAAGCGAAAAGCAGAAATAACAGGAGAATAAGCAGAAATAGCAGAAATAAGAGAAGAATAAGGTGAAGAAAAAGCTGAAGCAGAAGAAGAAGTAATTGAAAAAGCAGAAAATGCATTAGAAACAGAAGAAGTTGAAAAAGAAGTAAAAAGGAGATGTAGAAATACGAGAGGAACAAGAACTGGGAGAACAAGAAGAACAAGCAGAAGAAACAGAAGAATAAGAGTAAAAAGCAGAAATAACCAAAGAAATAGCCGAAAAAGCAGAAATAACAGAAAATTAAGCTGCGGAGAAGCAGAAGAATCAGAATAAGAGCAAGAAATTGAAACAACAAAAAATGCAGAAGAAACAGAAAGATGATGAAGAAGAAGGAGATGTAGAATTACAAGAAGAACAAGAGGAGCTAGAAGAACAAGACGAACAAGAAGAAGAAACAGGGGAATAAGAGGATAAATCAGAAATAACAGATGAGTAAGCCGAAAAAGCAGAAATAACAGAATAAGCTGAATATGAAGCAGAGGAAGCAGAAGAAGTAATTGAAAAAGCAAAAAAATGCAGAGGAAACCGAAGAAGATGAAGACGAAGGAGATATAGAAGTGAAAGAAGAACAAGAGAAACTGTAAGAACAAGAGGAAGAAAGAGAAGAATCAGAGGAAAAAGCAAAAATAACAGAGGAATAAGCCGAAAAAGCAGCAATAACAGAAGAAAAAGCCGAAAAAGCAGAAATAACAGAAGAATGAGCTGAAGAAGAAGCAACAATTGAAAAGCAGAAAATGCATTAGAAACAGAATAAGATGAAGAAGAAGAAGAAGAAGAAGAAGGATATGTAGAACTACAAGAAGAAGTAGAAGAACAAGAAGAACAAGAAGAAGAAACATGGGAATAAGAGGAAAAAGCAGAAATAACAAAAGAATAAGCGAAAAGCAGAAATAACAGGAGAATAAGCCGAAATAGCAGAAATAAGAGAAGAATAAGGTGAAGAAAAAGCTGAAGCAGAAGAAGAAGTAATTGAAAAAGCAGAAAATGCATTAGAAGCAGAAGAATTTGAAAAAGAAGAAAAAAGGAGATGTAGAAATACGAGAGGAACAAGAACTAGGAGAACAAGAAGAACAAGCAGAAGAAACAGAAGAATAAGAGTAAAAAGCAGAAATAACCAAAGAAATAGCCGAAAAAGCAGAAATAACAGAAAATTAAGCTGCGGAGAAGCAGAAGAATCAGAATAAGAGCAAGAAATTGAAACAACAAACAATGCAGAAGAAACAGAAAGATGATGAAGAAGAAGGAGATGGAGAATTACAAGAAGAACAAGAGGAGCTAGAAGAACAAGACGAACAACAAGAAGAAACAGGGGAATAAGAGGATAAATCAGAAATAACAGATGAGTAAGCCGAAAAAGCAGAAATAACAAGAATAAGCCGAAAAAGCAGAAATAACAGAATAAGCTGAATATGAAACAGAGGAAGCAGAAGAAGTAATAGAAAAAGCAAAAATATGCAGAGGAAACCGAAGAAGATGAAGACGAAGGAGATATAGAAGTGAAAGAAGAACAAGAGAAACTGTAAGAACAAGAGGAAGAAACAGAAGAATCAGAGGAAAAAGCAAAAATAACAGAAGAATGAGACGAAAAAGCAGCAATAACAGAAGAAAAAGCAGAAATAACAGAAGAATAAGCTGAAGAAGAAGCAGAAGAAGCAGTAATTGAAAAGCAGAAAATGCATTAGAAACAGTATAAAATGAAGAAGAAGAAGAAGGAGAAGGATATGTAGAACTACTAGAAGAAGTAGAAGAACAAGAAGAACAAGAAGAAGAAACATGGGAATAAGAGGAAAAAGCAGAAATAACAAAAGAATAAGCGAAAAGCAGAAATAACAGGAGAATAACCCGAAATAGCAGAAATAAGAGAAGAATAAGGTGAAGAAAAAGCTGAAGCAGAAGAAGTAATTGAAAAAGCAGAAAATGCATTAGAAACAGAAAAAGTTGAAAAAGAAGAAAAAAGGAGATGTAGAAATACGAGAGGAACAAGAACTAGGAGAACAAGAAGAACAAGCAGAAGAAACAGAAGAATAAGAGTAAAAAGCAGAAATAACCAAAGAAATAGCCGAAAAAGCAGAAATAACAGAAAATTAAGCTGCGGAGAAGCAGAAGAATCAGAATAAGAGCAAGAAATTGAAACAACAAACAATGCAGAAGAAACAGAAAGATGATGAAGAAGAAGGAGATGTAGAATTACAAGAAGAACAAGAGGAGCTAGAAGAACAAGACGAACAACAAGAAGAAACAGGGGAATAAGAGGATAAATCAGAAATA
Organism: Talpa europaea; assembly: GCF_964194135.1. Lineage (NCBI taxonomy): Eukaryota > Metazoa > Chordata > Mammalia > Eulipotyphla > Talpidae > Talpa > Talpa europaea. Next base: position 51,978 of record NW_028167974.1, read on the forward strand.
ACAGATGAGTAAGCCGAAAAAGCAGAAATAACAAGAATAAACCGAAAAAGCAGAAATAACAGAATAAGCTGAATATGAAACAGAGGAAGCAGAAGAAGTAATAGAAAAAGCAAAAATATGCAGAGGAAACCGAAGAAGATGAAGACGAAGGAGATATAGAAGTGAAAGAAGAACAAGAGAAACTGTAAGAACAATAGGAAGAAACAGAAGAATCAGAGGAAAAAGCAAAAATAACAGAAGAATGAGCCGAAAAAGCAGCAATAACAGAAGAAAAAGCAGAAATAACAGAAGAATAAGCTGAATAAGAAGCAGAAGAAGGAGTAATTGAAAAGCAGAAAATGCATTAGAAACAGAATAAGATGAAGAAGAAGAAGAAGGAGAAGGATATGTAGAACTACTAGAAGAAGTAGAAGAACAAGAGGAACAAGAAGAAGAAACATGGGAATAAGAGGAAAAAGCAGAAATAACAAAAGAATAAGCGAAAAGCAGAAATAACAGGAGAATAAGCCGAAATAGCAGAAATAAGAGAAGAATAAGGTGAAGAAAAAGCTGAAGCAGAAGAAGAAGTAATTGAAAAGGCAGAAAATGCATTAGAAACAGAAGAAGTTCAAAAAGAAGAAAAAAGGAGATGTAGAAATACGAGAGGAACAAGAACTAGGAGAACAAGAAGAACAAGCAGAAGAAACAGAAGAATAAGAGTAAAAAGCAGAAATAACCAAAGAAATAGCCGAAAAAGCAGAAATAACAGAAAATTAAGCTGCGGAGAAGCAGAAGAATCAGAATAAGAGCAAGAAATTGAAACAACAAACAATGCAGAAGAAACAGAAAGATGATGAAGAAGAAGGAGATGTAGAATTACAAGAAGAACAAGAGGAGCTAGAAGAACAAGACGAACAAGAAGAAGAAACAGGGGAATAAGAGGATAAATCAGAAATAACAGATGAGTAAGCCGAAAAAGCAGAAATAACAAGAATAAGCCGAAAAAGCAGAAATAACAGAATAAGCTGAATATGAAACAGAGGAAGCAGAAGAAGTAATAGAAAAAGCAAAAATATGCAGAGGAAACCGAAGAAGATGAAGACGAAGGAGATATAGAAGTGAAAGAAGAACAAGAGAAACTGTGAGAACAAGAGGAAGAAACAGAAGAATCAGAGGAAAAAGCAAAAATCACAGAAGAATGAGACGAAAAAGCAGCAATAACAGAAGAAAAAGCAGAAATAACAGAAGAATAAGCTGAAGAAGAAGCAGAAGAAGCAGTAATTGAAAAGCAGAAAATGCATTAGAAACAGTATAAAATGAAGAAGAAGAAGAAGGAGAAGGATATGTAGAACTACTAGAAGAAGTAGAAGAACAAGAAGAACAAGAAGAAGAAACATGGGAATAAGAGGAAAAAGCAGAAATAACAAAAGAATAAGCGAAAAGCAGAAATAACAGGAGAATAACCCGAAATAGCAGAAATAAGAGAAGAATAAGGTGAAGAAAAAGCTGAAGCAGAAGAAGTAATTGAAAAAGCAGAAAATGCATTAGAAACAGAAAAAGTTGAAAAAGAAGAAAAAAGGAGATGTAGAAATACGAGAGGAACAAGAACTAGGAGAACAAGAAGAACAAGCAGAAGAAACAGAAGAATAAGAGTAAAAAGCAGAAATAACCAAAGAAATAGCCGAAAAAGCAGAAATAACAGAAAATTAAGCTGCGGAGAAGCAGAAGAATCAGAATAAGAGCAAGAAATTGAAACAACAAACAATGCAGAAGAAACAGAAAGATGATGAAGAAGAAGGAGATGTAGAATTACAAGAAGAACAAGAGGAGCTAGAAGAACAAGACGAACAAGAAGAAGAAACAGGGGAATAAGAGGATAAATCAGAAATAACAGATGAGTAAGCCGAAAAAGCAGAAATAACAAGAATAAGCCGAAAAAGCAGAAATAACAGAATAAGCTGAATATGAAACAGAGGAAGCAGAAGAAGTAATAGAAAAAGCAAAAATATGCAGAGGAAACCGAAGAAGATGAAGACGAAGGAGATATAGAAGTGAAAGAAGAACAAGAGAAACTGTAAGAACAAGAGGAAGAAACAGAAGAATCAGAGGAAAAAGCAAAAATCACAGAAGAATGAGACGAAAAAGCAGCAATAACAGAAGAAAAAGCAGAAATAACAGAAGAATAAGCTGAAGAAGAAGCAGAAGAAGCAGTAATTGAAAAGCAGAAAATGCATTAGAAACAGTATAAAATGAAGAAGAAGAAGAAGGAGAAGGATATGTAGAACTACTAGAAGAAGTAGAAGAACAAGAAGAACAAGAAGAAGAAACATGGGAATAAGAGGAAAAAGCAGAAATAACAAAAGAATAAGCGAAAAGCAGAAATAACAGGAGAATAACCCGAAATAGCAGAAATAAGAGAAGAATAAGGTGAAGAAAAAGCTGAAGCAGAAGAAGTAATTGAAAAAGCAGAAAATGCATTAGAAACAGAAAAAGTTGAAAAAGAAGAAAAAAGGAGATGTAGAAATACGAGAGGAACAAGAACTAGGAGAACAAGAAGAACAAGCAGAAGAAACAGAAGAATAAGAGTAAAAAGCAGAAATAACCAAAGAAATAGCCGAAAAAGCAGAAATAACAGAAAATTAAGCTGCGGAGAAGCAGAAGAATCAGAATAAGAGCAAGAAATTGAAACAACAAACAATGCAGAAGAAACAGAAAGATGATGAAGAAGAAGGAGATGTAGAATTACAAGAAGAACAAGAGGAGCTAGAAGAACAAGACGAACAACAAGAAGAAACAGGGGAATAAGAGGATAAATCAGAAATAACAGATGAGTAAGCCGAAAAAGCAGAAATAACAAGAATAAACCGAAAAAGCAGAAATAACAGAATAAGCTGAATATGAAACAGAGGAAGCAGAAGAAGTAATAGAAAAAGCAAAAATATGCAGAGGAAACCGAAGAAGATGAAGACGAAGGAGATATAGAAGTGAAAGAAGAACAAGAGAATCTGTAAGAACAATAGGAAGAAACAGAAGAATCAGAGGAAAAAGCAAAAATAACAGAAGAATGAGCCGAAAAAGCAGCAATAACAGAAGAAAAAGCAGAAATAACAGAAGAATAAGCTGAATAAGAAGCAGAAGAAGGAGTAATTGAAAAGCAGAAAATGCATTAGAAACAGAATAAGATGAAGAAGAAGAAGAAGGAGAAGGATATGTAGAACTACTAGAAGAAGTAGAAGAACAAGAAGAACAAGAAGAAGAAACATGGGAATAAGAGGAAAAAGCAGAAATAACAAAAGAATAAGCGAAAAGCAGAAATAACAGGAGAATAAGCCGAAATAGCAGAAATAAGAGAAGAATAAGGTGAAGAAAAAGCTGAAGCAGAAGAAGAAGTAATTGAAAAGGCAGAAAATGCATTAGAAATAGAAGAAGTTCAAAAAGAAGAAAAAAGGAGATGTAGAAATACGAGAGGAACAAGAACTAGGAGAACAAGAAGAACAAGCAGAAGAAACAGAAGAATAAGAGTAAAAAGCAGAAATAACCAAAGAAATAGCCGAAAAAGCAGAAATAACAGAAAATTAAGCTGCGGAGAAGCAGAAGAATCAGAATAAGAGCAAGAAATTGAAACAACAAACAATGCAGAAGAAACAGAAAGATGATGAAGAAGAAGGAGATGTAGAATTACAAGAAGAACAAGAGGAGCTAGAAGAACAAGACGAACAAGAAGAAGAAACAGGGGAATAAGAGGATAAATCAGAAATAACAGATGAGTAAGCCGAAAAAGCAGAAATAACAAGAATAAGCCGAAAAAGCAGAAATAACAGAATAAGCTGAATATGAAACAGAGGAAGCAGAAGAAGTAATAGAAAAAGCAAAAATATGCAGAGGAAACCGAAGAAGATGAAGACGAAGGAGATATAGAAGTGAAAGAAGAACAAGAGAAACTGTAAGAACAAGAGGAAGAAACAGAAGAATCAGAGGAAAAAGCAAAAATCACAGAAGAATGAGACGAAAAAGCAGCAATAACAGAAGAAAAAGCAGAAATAACAGAAGAATAAGCTGAAGAAGAAGCAGAAGAAGCAGTAATTGAAAAGCAGAAAATGCATTAGAAACAGTATAAAATGAAGAAGAAGAAGAAGGAGAAGGATATGTAGAACTACTAGAAGAAGTAAAAGAACAAGAAGAACAAGAAGAAGAAACATGGGAATAAGAGGAAAAAGCAGAAATAACAAAAGAATAAGCGAAAAGCAGAAATAACAGGAGAATAACCCGAAATAGCAGAAATAAGAGAAGAATAAGGTGAAGAAAAAGCTGAAGCAGAAGAAGTAATTGAAAAAGCAGAAAATGCATTAGAAACAGAAAAAGTTGAAAAAGAAGAAAAAAGGAGATGTAGAAATACGAGAGGAACAAGAACTAGGAGAACAAGAAGAACAAGCAGAAGAAACAGAAGAATAAGAGTAAAAAGCAGAAATAACCAAAGAAATAGCCGAAAAAGCAGAAATAACAGAAAATTAAGCTGCGGAGAAGCAGAAGAATCAGAATAAGAGCAAGAAATTGAAACAACAAACAATGCAGAAGAAACAGAAAGATGATGAAGAAGAAGGAGATGTAGAATTAAAAGAAGAACAAGAGGAGTTAGAAGAACAAGACGAACAACAAGAAGAAACAGGGGAATAAGAGGATAAATCAGAAATAACAGATGAGTAAGCCGAAAAAGCAGAAATAACAAGAATAAGCCGAAAAAGCAGAAATAACAGAATAAGCTGAATATGAAACAGAGGAAGCAGAAGAAGTAATAGAAAAAGCAAAAATATGCAGAGGAAACCGAAGAAGATGAAGACGAAGGAGATATAGAAGTGAAAGAAGAACAAGAGAAACTGTAAGAACAAGAGGAAGAAACAGAAGAATCAGAGGAAAAAGCAAAAATAACAGAAGAATGAGACGAAAAAGCAGCAATAACAGAAGAAAAAGCAGAAATAACAGAAGAATAAGCTGAAGAAGAAGCAGAAGAAGCAGTAATTGAAAAGCAGAAAATGCATTAGAAACAGTATAAAATGAAGAAGAAGAAGAAGGAGAAGGATATGTAGAACTACTAGAAGAAGTAGAAGAACAAGAAGAACAAGAAGAAGAAACATGGGAATAAGAGGAAAAAGCAGAAATAACAAAAGAATAAGCGAAAAGCAGAAATAACAGGAGAATAACCCGAAATAGCAGAAATAAGAGAAGAATAAGGTGAAGAAAAAGCTGAAGCAGAAGAAGTAATTGAAAAAGCAGAAAATGCATTAGAAACAGAAAAAGTTGAAAAAGAAGAAAAAAGGAGATGTAGAAATACGAGAGGAACAAGAACTAGGAGAACAAGAAGAACAAGCAGAAGAAACAGAAGAATAAGAGTAAAAAGCAGAAATAACCAAAGAAATAGCCGAAAAAGCAGAAATAACAGAAAATTAAGCTGCGGAGAAGCAGAAGAATCAGAATAAGAGCAAGAAATTGAAACAACAAACAATGCAGAAGAAACAGAAAGATGATGAAGAAGAAGGAGATGTAGAATTACAAGAAGAACAAGAGGAGCTAGAAGAACAAGACGAACAAGAAGAAGAAACAGGGGAATAAGAGGATAAATCAGAAATAACAGATGAGTAAGCCGAAAAAGCAGAAATAACAAGAATAAGCCGAAAAAGCAGAAATAACAGAATAAGCTGAATATGAAACAGAGGAAGCAGAAGAATTAATTGAAAAAGCAAAAAAATGCAGAGGAAACCGAAGAAGATGAAGACGAAGGAGATATAGAAGTGAAAGAAGAACAAGAGAAACTGTAAGAACAAGAGGAAGAAACAGAAGAATCAGAGGAAAAAGCAAAAATAACAGAAGAATAAGCCGAAAAAGCAGCAATAACAGAAGAAAAAGCCGAAAAAGCAGAAATAACAGAAGAATGAGCTGAAGAAGAAGCAACAATTGAAAAGCAGAAAATGCATTAGAAACAGAATAAGATGAAGAAGAAGAAGAAGAAGAAGGATATGTAGAACTACTAGAAGAAGTAGAAGAACAAGAAGAACAAGAAGAAGAAACATGGGAATAAGAGGAAAAAGCAGAAATAACAAAAGAATAAGCGAAAAGCAGAAATAACAGGAGAATAAGCCGAAATAGCAGAAATAAGAGAAGAATAAGGTGAAGAAAAAGCTGAAGCAGAAGAAGAAGTAATTGAAAAAGCAGAAAATGCATTAGAAACAGAAGAAGTTGAAAAAGAAGAAAAAAGGAGATTTAGAAATACGAGAGGAACAAGAACTAGGAGAACAAGAAGAACAAGCAGAAGAAACAGAAGAATAAGAGTAAAAAGCAGAAATAACCAAAGAAATAGCTGAAAAAGCAGAAATAACAGAAAATTAAGCTGCGGAGAAGCAGAAGAATCAGAATAAGAGCAAGAAATTGAAACAACAAACAATGCAGAAGAAACAGAAAGATGATGAAGAAGAAGGAGATGTAGAATTACAAGAAGAACAAGAGGAGCTAGAAGAACAAGACGAACAAGAAGAAGAAACAGGGGAATAAGAGGATAAATCAGAAATAACAGATGAGTAAGCCGAAAAAGCAGAAATAACAAGAATAGGCCGAAAAAGCAGAAATAACAGAATAAGCTGAATATGAAACAGAGGAAGCAGAAGAAGTAATAGAAAAAGCAAAAATATGCAGAGGAAACCGAAGAAGATGAAGACGAAGGAGATATAGAAGTGAAAGAAGAACAAGAGAAACTGTAAGAACAAGAGGAAGAAACAGAAGAATCAGAGGAAAAAGCAAAAATCACAGAAGAATGAGACGAAAAAGCAGCAATAACAGAAGAAAAAGCAGAAATAACAGAAGAATAAGCTGAAGAAGAAGCAGAAGAAGCAGTAATTGAAAAGCAGAAAATGCATTAGAAACAGTATAAAATGAAGAAGAAGAAGAAGGAGAAGGATATGTAGAACTACTAGAAGAAGTAGAAGAACAAGAAGAACAAGAAGAAGAAACATGGGAATAAGAGGAAAAAGCAGAAATAACAAAAGAATAAGCGAAAAGCAGAAATAACAGGAGAATAACCCGAAATAGCAGAAATAAGAGAAGAATAAGGTGAAGAAAAAGCTGAAGCAGAAGAAGTAATTGAAAAAGCAGAAAATGCATTAGAAACAGAAAAAGTTGAAAAAGAAGAAAAAAGGAGATGTAGAAATACGAGAGGAACAAGAACTAGGAGAACAAGAAGAACAAGCAGAAGAAACAAAAGAATAAGAGTAAAAAGCAGAAATAACCAAAGAAATAGCCGAAAAAGCAGAAATAACAGAAAATTAAGCTGCGGAGAAGCAGAAGAATCAGAATAAGAGCAAGAAATTGAAACAACAAACAATGCAGAAGAAACAGAAAGATGATGAAGAAGAAGGAGATGTAGAATTACAAGAAGAACAAGAGGAGCTAGAAGAACAAGACGAACAAGAAGAAGAAACAGGGGAATAAGAGGATAAATCAGAAATAACAGATGAGTAAGCCGAAAAAGCAGAAATAACAAGAATAAGCCGAAAAAGCAGAAATAACAGAATAAGCTGAATATGAAACAGAGGAAGCAGAAGAAGTAATAGAAAAAGCAAAAATATGCAGAGGAAACCGAAGAAGATGAAGGCGAAGGAGATATAGAAGTGAAAGAAGAACAAGAGAAACTGTAAGAACAAGAGGAAGAAACAGAAGAATCAGAGGAAAAAGCAAAAATCACAGAAGAATGAGACGAAAAAGCAGCAATAACAGAAGAAAAAGCAGAAATAACAGAAGAATAAACTGAATAAGAAGCAGAAGAAGCAGTAATTGAAGAGCAGAAAATGCATTAGAAACAGAATAAGATGAAGAAGAAGAAGAAGGAGAAGGATATGTAGAACTACTAGAAGAAGTAGAAGAACAAGAAGAACAAGAAGAAGAAACATGGGAATAAGAGGAAAAAGCAGAAATAACAAAAGAATAAGCGAAAAGCAGAAATAACAGGAGAATAAGCCGAAATAGCAGAAATAAGAGAAGAATAAGGTGAAGAAAAAGCTGAAGCAGAAGAAGAAGTAATTGAAAAAGCAGAAAATGCATTAGAAACAGAAGAAGTTGAAAAAGAAGTAAAAAGGAGATGTAGAAATACGAGAGGAACAAGAACTAGGAGAACAAGAAGAACAAGCAGAAGAAACAGAAGAATAAGAGTAAAAAGCAGAAATAACCAAAGAAATAGCCGAAAAAGCAGAAATAACAGAAAATTAAGCTGCGGAGAAGCAGAAGAATCAGAAAAAGAGCAAGAAATTGAAACAACAAACAATGCAGAAGAAACAGAAAGATGATGAAGAAGAAGGAGATGTAGAATTACAAGAAGAACAAGAGGAGCTAGAAGAACAAGACGAACAAGAAGAAGAAACAGGGGAATAAGAGGATAAATCAGAAATAACAGATGAGTAAGCCGAAAAAGCAGAAATAACAAGAATAAGCCGAAAAAGCAGAAATAACAGAATAAGCTGAATATGAAACAGAGGAAGCAGAAGAAGTAATAGAAAAAGCAAAAATATGCAGAGGAAACCGAAGAAGATGAAGACGAAGGAGATATAGAAGTGAAAGAAGAACAAGAGAAACTGTAAGAACAAGAGGAAGAAACAGAAGAATCAGAGGAAAAAGCAAAAATAACAGAAGAATGAGCCGAAAAAGCAGCAATAACAGAAGAAAAAGCAGAAATAACAGAAGAATAAGCTGAAGAAGAAGCAGTAATTGAAAAGCAGAAAATGCATTAGAAACAGAATAAGATGAAGAAGAAGAAGAAGGAGAAGGATATGTAGAACTACTAGCAGAAGTAGAAGAACAAGAAGAACAAGAAGAAGAAACATGGGAATAAGAGGAAAAAGCAGAAATAACAAAAGAATAAGCGAAAAGCAGAAATAACAGGAGAATAAGCCGAAATAGAAGAAATAAGAGAAGAATAAGGTGAAGAAAGAGCTGAAGCAGAAGAAGAAGTAATTGAAAAAGCAGAAAATGCATTAGAAACAGAAGAAGTTGAAAAAGAAGAAAAAAGGAGATGTAGAAATACGAGAGGAACAAGAACAAGGAGACCAAGAAGAACAAGCAGAAGAAACAGAAGAATAAGTGTAAAAAGCTGAAATAACCAAAGAAATAGCCGAAAAAGCGGAAATAACAGAAAATTAAGCTGCGGAAGAAGCAGAAGAATCAGAATAAGAGCAAGAAATTGAAACAACAAACAATGCAGAAGAAACAGAATGATGAAGAAGAAGAAGGAGATGTAGAATTACAAGAAGAACAAGAGGAGCTAGAAGAACAAGACGAACAAGAAGAAGAAACAGGGGAATAAGAGTATAAATCAGAAAGAACAGACGAGTAAGCCGAAAAAGCAGAAATAACAAGAATAAGCCGAAAAAGCAGAAATTACAGAATAAGCTGAATATGAAGCAGAGGAAGCAGAAGAAGTAATTGAAAAAGCAAAAAAATGCAGAGGAAACCGAAGAAGATGAAGACGAAGGAGATATAGAAGTGAAAGAAGAACAAGAGAAACTGTAAGAACAAGAGGAAGAAACAGAAGAATCAGAGGAAAAAGCAAAAATAACAGAAGAATGAGCCGAAAAAGCAGCAATAACAGAAGAAAAAGCAGAAATAACAGAAGAATAAGCTGAAGAAGAAGCAGAAGAAGCAGTAATTGAAAAGCAGAAAATGCATTAGAAACAGTATAAAATGAAGAAGAAGAAGAAGGAGAAGGATATGTAGAACTACTAGAAGAAGTAGAAGAACAAGAAGAACAAGAAGAAGAAACATGGGAATAAGAGGAAAAAGCAGAAATAACAAAAGAATAAGCGAAAAGCAGAAATAACAGGAGAATAACCCGAAATAGCAGAAATAAGAGAAGAATAAGGTGAAGAAAAAGCTGAAGCAGAAGAAGTAATTGAAAAAGCAGAAAATGCATTAGAAACAGAAAAAGTTGAAAAAGAAGAAAAAAGGAGATGTAGAAATACGAGAGGAACAAGAACTAGGAGAACAAGAAGAACAAGCAGAAGAAACAGAAGAATAAGAGTAAAAAGCAGAAATAACCAAAGAAATAGCCGAAAAAGCAGAAATAACAGAAAATTAAGCTGCGGAGAAGCAGAAGAATCAGAAAAAGAGCAAGAAATTGAAACAACAAACAATGCAGAAGAAACAGAAAGATGATGAAGAAGAAGGAGATGTAGAATTACAAGAAGAACAAGAGGAGCTAGAAGAACAAGACGAACAACAAGAAGAAACAGGGGAATAAGAGGATAAATCAGAAATAACAGATGAGTAAGTCGAAAAAGCAGAAATAACAAGAATAAGCCGAAAAAGCAGAAATAACAGAATAAGCTGAATATGAAACAGAGGAAGCAGAAGAAGTAATAGAAAAAGCAAAAATATGCAGAGGAAACCGAAGAAGATGAAGACGAAGGAGATATAGAGGTGAAAGAAGAACAAGAGAAACTGTAAGAACAAGAGGAAGAAACAGAAGAATCAGAGGAAAAAGCAAAAATAACAGAAGAATGAGACGAAAAAGCAGCAATAACAGAAGAAAAAGCAGAAATAACAGAAGAATAAGCTGAAGAAGAAGCAGAAGAAGCAGTAATTGAAAAGCAGAAAATGCATTAGAAACAGTATAAAATGAAGAAGAAGAAGAAGGAGAAGGATATGTAGAACTACTAGAAGAAGTAGAAGAACAAGAAGAACAAGAAGAAGAAACATGGGAATAAGAGGAAAAAGCAGAAATAACAAAAGAATAAGCGAAAAGCAGAAATAACAGGAGAATAACCCGAAATAGCAGAAATAAGAGAAGAATAAGGTGAAGAAAAAGCTGAAGTAGAAGAAGTAATTGAAAAAGCAGAAAATGCATTAGAAACAGAAAAAGTTGAAAAAGAAGAAAAAAGGAGATGTAGAAATACGAGAGGAACAAGAACTAGGAGAACAAGAAGAACAAGCAGAAGAAACAGAAGAATAAGAGTAAAAAGCAGAAATAACCAAAGAAATAGCCGAAAAAGCAGAAATAACAGAAAATTAAGCTGCGGAGAAGCAGAAGAATCAGAATAAGAGCAAGAAATTGAAACAACAAACAATGCAGAAGAAACAGAAAGATGATGAAGAAGAAGGAGATGTAGAATTACAAGAAGAACAAGAGGAGCTAGAAGAACAAGACGAACAACAAGAAGAAACAGGGGAATAAGAGGATAAATCAGAAATAACAGATGAGTAAGCCGAAAAAGCAGAAATAACAAGAATAAGCCGAAAAAGCAGAAATAACAGAATAAGCTGAATATGAAACAGAGGAAGCAGAAGAAGTAATAGAAAAAGCAAAAATATGCAGAGGAAACCGAAGAAGATGAAGACGAAGGAGATATAGAAGTGAAAGAAGAACAAGAGAAACTGTAAGAACAAGAGGAAGAAACAGAAGAATCAGAGGAAAAAGCAAAAATAACAGAAGAATAAGCCGAAAAAGCAGCAATAACAGAAGAAAAAGCCGAAAAAGCAGAAATAACAGAAGAATGAGCTGAAGAAGAAGCAACAATTGAAAAGCAGAAAATGCATTAGAAACAGAATAAGATGAAGAAGAAGAAGAAGAAGAAGGATATGTAGAACTACAAGAAGAAGTAGAAGAACAAGAAGAACAAGAAGAAGAAACATGTGAATAAGAGGAAAAAGCAGAAATAACAAAAGAATAAGCGAAAAGCAGAAATAACAGGAGAATAAGCCGAAATAGCAGAAATAAGAGAAGAATAAGGTGAAGAAAAAGCTGAAGCAGAAGAAGTAAGTGAAAAAGCAGAAAATGCATTAGAAACAGAAGAATTTGAAAAAGAAGAAAAAAGGAGATGTAGAAATACGAGAGGAACAAGAACTAGGAGAACAAGAAGAACAAGCAGAAGAAACAGAAGAATAAGAGTAAAAAGCAGAAATAACCAAAGAAATAGCCGAAAAAGCAGAAATAACAGAAAATTAAGCTGCGGAGAAGCAGAAGAATCAGAATAAGAGCAAGAAATTGAAACAACAAACAATGCAGAAAAAACAGAAAGATGATGAAGAAGAAGGAGATGTAGAATTACAAGAAGAACAAGAGGAGCTAGAAGAACAAGACGAACAAGAAGAAGAAACAGGGGAATAAGAGGATAAATCAGAAATAACAGATGAGTAAGCCGAAAAAGCAGAAATAACAAGAATAAGGCGAAAAAGCAGAAATAACAGAATAAGCTGAATATGAAACAGAGGAAGCAGAAGAAGTAATAGAAAAAGCAAAAATATGCAGAGGAAACCGAAGAAGATGAAGACGAAGGAGATATAGAAGTGAAAGAAGAACAAGAGAAACTGTAAGAACAAGAGGAAGAAACAGAAGAATCAGAGGAAAAAGCAAAAATAACAGAAGAATGAGCCGAAAAAGCAGCAATAACAGAAGAAAAAGCAGAAATAACAGAAGAATAAGCGAAGAAGAAGCAGTAATTGAAAAGCAGAAAATGCATTAGAAACAAAATAAGATGAAGAAGAAGAAGAAGGAGAAGGATATGTAGAACTACTAGAAGAAGTAGAAGAACAAGAAGAACAAGAAGAAGAAACATGGGAATAAGAGGAAAAAGCAGAAATAACAAAAGAATAAGCGAAAAGCAGAAATAACAGGAGAATAACCCGAAATAGCAGAAATAAGAGAAGAATAAGGTGAAGAAAAAGCTGAAGCAGAAGAAGTAATTGAAAAAGCAGAAAATGCATTAGAAACAGAAAAAGTTGAAAAAGAAGAAAAAAGGAGATGTAGAAATACGAGAGGAACAAGAACTAGGAGAACAAGAAGAACAAGCAGAAGAAACATAAGAATAAGAGTAAAAAGCAGAAATAACCAAAGAAATAGCCGAAAAAGCAGAAATAACAGAAAATTAAGCTGCGGAGAAGCAGAAGAATCAGAATAAGAGCAAGAAATTGAAACAACAAACAATGCAGAAGAAACAGAAAGATGATGAAGAAGAAGGAGATGTAGAATTACAAGAAGAACAAGAGGAGCTAGAAGAACAAGACGAACAAGAAGAAGAAACAGGGGAATAAGAGGATAAATCAGAAATAACAGATGAGTAAGCCGAAAAAGCAGAAATAACAAGAATAAGGCGAAAAAGCAGAAATAACAGAATAAGCTGAATATGAAACAGAGGAAGCAGAAGAAGTAATAGAAAAAGCAAAAATATGCAGAGGAAACCGAAGAAGATGAAGACGAAGGAGATATAGAAGTGAAAGAAGAACAAGAGAAACTGTAAGAACAAGAGGAAGAAACAGAAGAATCAGAGGAAAAAGCAAAAATAACAGACGAATGAGACGAAAAAGAAGCAATAACAGAAGAAAAAGCAGAAATAACAGAAGAATAAGCTGAATAAGAAGCAGAAGAAGCAGTAATTGAAAAGCAGAAAATGCATTAGAAACAGAATAAGATGAAGAAGAAGAAGAAGGAGAAGGATATGTAGAACTACTAGAAGAAGTAGAAGAACAAGAAGAACAAGAAGAAGAAACATGGGAATAAGAGGAAAAAGCAGAAATAACAAAAGAATAAGCGAAAAGCAGAAATAACAGAAGAATAAGCCGAAATAGCAGAAATAAGAGAAGAATAAGGTGAAGAAAAAGCTGAAGCAGAAGAAGAAGTAATTGAAAAAGCAGAAAATGCATTAGAAACAGAAGAAGTTGAAAAAGAAGTAAAAAGGAGATGTAGAAATACGAGAGGAACAAGAACTAGGAGACCAAGAAGAACAAGCAGAAGAAACAGAAGAATAAGAGTAAAAAGCAGAAATAACCAAAGAAATAGCCGAAAAAGCAGAAATAACAGAAAATTAAGCTGCGGAGAAGCAGAAGAATCAGAAAAAGAGCAAGAAATTGAAACAACAAACAATGCAGAAGAAACAGAAAGATGATGAAGAAGAAGGAGATGTAGAATTACAAGAAGAACAAGAGGAGCTAGAAGAACAAGACGAACAAGAAGAAGAAACAGGGGAATAAGAGGATAAATCAGAAATAACAGATGAGTAAGCCGAAAAAGCAGAAATAACAGAATAAGCTGAATATGAAGCAGAGGAAGCAGAAGAATTAATTGAAAAAGCAAAAAAATGCAGAGGAAACCGAAGAAGATGAAGACGAAGGAGATATAGAAGTGAAAGAAGAACAAGAGAAACTGTAAGAACAAGAGGAAGAAACAGAAGAATCAGAGGAAAAAGCAAAAATAACAGAAGAATAAGCCGAAAAAGCAGCAATAACAGAAGAAAAAGCCGAAAAAGCAGAAATAACAGAAGAATGAGCTGAAGAAGAAGCAACAATTGAAAAGCAGAAAATGCATTAGAAACAGAATAAGATGAAGAAGAAGAAGAAGAAGAAGGATATGTAGAACTATAAGAAGAAGTAGAAGAACAAGAAGAACAAGAAGAAGAAACATGGGAATAAGAGGAAAAAGCAGAAATAACAAAAGAATAAGCGAAAAGCAGAAATAACAGGAGAATAAGCCGAAATAGCAGAAATAAGAGAAGAATAAGGTGAAGAAAAAGCTGAAGCAGAAGATGAAGTAATTGAAAAAGCAGAAAATGCATTAGAAACAGAAGAAGTTGAAAAAGAAGAAAAAAGGAGATTTAGAAATACGAGAGGAACAAGAACTAGGAGAACAAGAAGAACAAGCAGAAGAAACAGAAGAATAAGAGTAAAAAGCAGAAATAACCAAAGAAATAGCCAAAAAAGCAGAAATAACAGAAAATTAAGCTGCGGAGAAGCAGAAGAATCAGAATAAGAGCAAGAAATTGAAACAACAAACAATGCAGAAGAAACAGAAAGATGAAGAAGAAGAAGGAGATGTAGAATTACAAGAAGAACAAGAGGAGCTAGAAGAACAAGACGAACAAGAAGAAGAAACAGGGGAATAAGAGTATAAATCAGAAAGAACAGACGAGTAAGCCGAAAAAGCAGAAATAACAAGAATAAGCTGAAAAAGCAGAAATTACAGAATAAGCTGAATATGAAGCAGAGGAAGCAGAAGAAGTAATTGAAAAAGCAAAAAAATGCAGAGGAAACCGAAGTAGATGAAGACGAAGGAGATATAGAAGTGAAAGAAGAACAAGAGAAACTGTAAGAACAAGAGGAAGAAACAGAAGAATCAGAGGAAAAAGCAAAAATAACAGAAGAATGAGACGAAAAAGCAGCAATAACAGTAGAAAAAGCAGAAATAACAGAAGAATAATCTGAAGAAGAAGCAGAAGAAGCAGTAATTGAAAAGCAGAAAATGCATTAGAAACAGTATAAAATGAAGAAGAGGAAGAAGGAGAAGGATATGTAGAACTACTAGAAGAAGTAGAAGAACAAGAAGAACAAGAAGAAGAAACATGGGAATAAGAGGAAAAAGCAGAAATAACAAAAGAATAAGCGAAAAGCAGAAATAACAGGAGAATAAGCCGAAATAGCAGAAATAGGAGAAGAATAAGGTGAAGAAAAAGCTGAAGCAGAAGAAGAAGTAATTGAAAAAGCAGAAAATGCATTAGAAACAGAAGAAGTTGAAAAAGAAGTAAAAAGGAGATGTAGAAATACGAGAGGAACAAGAACTAGGAGAACAAGAAGAACAAGCAGAAGAAACAGAAGAATAAGAGTAAAAAGCAGAAATAACCAAAGAAATAGCCGAAAAAGCAGAAATAACAGAAAATTAAGCTGCGGAGAAGCAGAAGAATCAGAATTAGAGCAAGAAATTGAAACAACAAACAATGCAGAAGAAACAGAAAGATGATGAAGAAGAAGGAGATGTAGAATTACAAGAAGAACAAGAGGAGCAAGAAGAACAAGACGAACAACAAGAAGAAACAGGGGAATAAGAGGATAAATCAGAAATAACAGATGAGTAAGCCGAAAAAGCAGAAATAACAAGAATAAGCCGAAAAAGCAGAAGTAACAGAATAAGCTGAATATGAAACAGAGGAAGCAGAAGAAGTAATAGAAAAAGCAAAAATATGCAGAGGAAACCGAAGAAGATGAAGACGAAGGAGATATAGAAGTGAAAGAAGAACAAGAGAAACTGTAAGAACAAGAGGAAGAAACAGAAGAATCAGAGGAAAAAGCAAAAATAACAGAAGAATGAGACGAAAAAGCAGCAATAACAGAAGAAAAAGCAGAAATAACAGAAGAATAAGCTGAATAAGAAGCAGAAGAAGGAGTAATTGAAAAGCAGAAAATGCATTAGAAACAGAATAAGATGAAGAAGAAGAAGAAGGAGAAGGATATGTAGAACTACTAGAAGAAGTAGAAGAACAAGAAGAACAAGAAGAAGAAACATGGGAATAAGAGGAAAAAGCAGAAATAACAAAAGAATAAGCGAAAAGCAGAAATAACAGGAGAATAAGCCGAAATAGCAGAAATAAGAGAAGAATAAGCTGAAGAAAAAGCTGAAGCAGAAGAAGAAGTAATTGAAAAAGCAGAAAATGCATTAGAAACAGAAGAAGTTGAAAAAGAAGTAAAAAGGAGATGTAGAAATACGAGAGGAACAAGAAATAGGAGAACAAGAAGAACAAGCAGAAGAAACAGAAGAATAAGAGTAAAAAGCAGAAATAACCAAAGAAATAGCCGAAAAAGCAGAAATAACAGAAAATTAAGCTGCGGAGAAGCAGAAGAATCAGAAAAAGAGCAAGAAATTGAAACAACAAACAATGCAGAAGAAACAGAAAGATGATGAAGAAGAAGGAGATGTAGAATTACAAGAAGAACAAGAGGAGCTAGAAGAACAAGACGAACAAGAAGAAGAAACAGGGGAATAAGAGGATAAATCAGAAATAACAGATGAGTAAGCCGAAAAAGCAGAAATAACAAGAATAAGCCGAAAAAGCAGAAATAACAGAATAAGCTGAATATGAAACAGAGGAAGCAGAAGAATTAATTGAAAAAGCAAAAAAATGCAGAGGAAACCGAAGAAGATGAAGACGAAGGAGATATAGAAGTGAAAGAAGAACAAGAGAAACTGTAAGAACAAGAGGAAGAAACAGAAGAATCAGAGGAAAAAGCAAAAATAACAGAAGAATAAGCCGAAAAAGCAGCAATAACAGAAGAAAAAGCCGAAAAGGCAGAAATAACAGAAGAATGAGCTGAAGAAGAAGCAACAATTGAAAAGCAGAAAATGCATTAGAAACAGAATAAGATGAAGAAGAAGAAGAAGAAGAAGGATATGTAGAACTACAAGAAGAAGTAGAAGAACAAGAAGAACAAGAAGAAGAAACATGGGAATAAGAGGAAAAAGCAGAAATAACAAAAGAATAAGCGAAAAGCAGAAATAACAGGAGAATAAGCCGAAATAGCAGAAATAAGAGAAGAATAATGTGAAGAAAAAGCTGAAGCAGAAGAAGTAAGTGAAAAAGCAGAAAATGCATTAGAAACAGAAGAAGTTGAAAAAGAAGAAAAAAGGAGATGTAGAAATACGAGAGGAACAAGAACTAGGAGAACAAGAAGAACAAGCAGAAGAAACAGAAGAATAAGAGTAAAAAGCAGAAATAACCAAAGATATAGCCGAAAAAGCAGAAATAACAGAAAATGAAGCTGCGGAGAAGCAGAAGAATCAGAATAAGAGCAAGAAATTGAAACAACAAACAATGCAGAAGAAACAGAATGATGAAGAAGAAGAAGGAGATGTAGAATTACAAGAAGAACAAGAGGAGCTAGAAGAACAAGACGAACAAGAAGAAGAAACAGGGGAATAAGAGTATAAATCAGAAAGAACAGACGAGTAAGCCGAAAAAGCAGAAATAACAAGAATAAGCCGAAAAAGCAGAAATTACAGAATAAGCTGTATATGAAGCAGAGGAAGCAGAAGAAGTAATTGAAAAAGAAAAAAATGCAGAGGAAACCGAAGAAGATGAAGACGAAGGAGATATAGAAGTGAAAGAAGAACAAGAGAAACTGTAAGAACAAGAGGAAGAAACAGAAGAATCAGAGGAAAAAGCAAAAATAACAGAAGAATGAGACGAAAAAGCAGCAATAACAGAAGAAAAAGCAGAAATAACAGAAGAATAAGCTGAAGAAGAAGCAGAAGAAGCAGTAATTGAAAAGCAGAAAATGCATTAGAATCAGTATAAAATGAAGAAGAAGAAGAAGGAGAAGGATATGTAGAACTACTAGAAGAAGTAGAAGAACAAGAAGAACAAGAAGAAGAAACATGGGAATAAGAGGAAAAAGCAGAAATAACAAAAGAATAAGCGAAAAGCAGAAATAACAGGAGAATAAGCCGAAATAGCAGAAATAAGCGAAGAATAAGGTGAAGAAAAAGCTGAAGCAGAAGAAGAAGTAATTGAAAAAGCAGAAAATGCATTAGAAACAGAAGAAGTTGAAAAAGAAGTAAAAAGGAGATGTAGATATACGAGAGGAACAAGAACTAGGAGAACAAGAAGAACAAGCAGAAGAAACAGAAGAATAAGAGTAAAAAGCAGAAATAACCAAAGAAATAGCCGAAAAAGCAGAAATAACAGAAAATTAAGCAGCGGAGAAGCAGAAGAATCAGAATAAGAGCAAGAAATTGAAACAACAAACAATGCAGAAGAAACAGAAAGATGATGAAGAAGAAGGAGATGTAGAATTACAAGAAGAACAAGAGGAGCTAGAAGAACAAGACGAACAACAAGAAGAAACAGGGGAATAAGAGGATAAATCAGAAATAACAGATGAGTAAGCCGAAAAAGCAGAAATAACAAGAATAAGCCGAAAAAGCAGAAATTACAGAATAAGCTGAATATGAAGCAGAGGAAGCAGAAGAAGTAATTGAAAAAGCAAAAAAATGCAGAGGAAACCGAAGAAGATGAAGACGAAGGAGATATAGAAGTGAAAGAAGAACAAGAGAAACTGTAAGAACAAGAGGAAGAAACAGAAGAATCAGAGGAAAAAGCAAAAATAACAGAAGAATAAGCCGAAAAAGCAGCAATAACAGAAGAAAAAGCCGAAAAAGCAGAAATAACAGAAGAATGAGCTGAAGAAGAAGCAACAATTGAAAAGCAGAAAATGCATTAGAAACAGAATAAGATGAAGAAGAAGAAGAAGAAGAAGGCTATGTAGAACTACAAGAAGAAGTAGAAGAACAAGAAGAACAAGAAGAAGAAACATGGGAATAAGAGGAAAAAGCAGAAATAACAAAAGAATAAGCGAAAAGCAGAAATAACAGGAGAATAAGCCGAAATAGCAGAAATAAGAGAAGAATAAGGTGAAGAAAAAGCTGAAGCAGAAGAAGAAGTAATTGAAAAAGCAGAAAATGCATTAGAAACAGAAGAAGTTGAAAAAGAAGAAAAAAGGAGATTTAGAAATACGAGAGGAACAAGAACTAGGAGACCAAGAAGAACAAGCAGAAGAAACAGAAGAATAAGAGTAAAAAGCAGAAATAACCAAAGAAATAGCCGAAAAAGCAGAAATAACAGAAAATGAAGCTGCGGAGAAGCAGAAGAATCAGAATAAGAGCAAGAAATTGAAACAACAAACAATGCAGAAGAAACAGAATGATGAAGAAGAAGAAGGAGATGTAGAATTACAAGAAGAACAAGAGGAGCTAGAAGAACAAGACGAACAAGAAGAAGAAACAGGGGAATAAGAGTATAAATCAGAAAGAACAGACGAGTAAGCCGAAAAAGCAGAAATAACAAGAATAAGCCGAAAAAGCAGAAATTACAGAATAAGCTGTATATGAAGCAGAGGAAGCAGAAGAAGTAATTGAAGAAGCAAAAAAATGCAGAGGAAACCGAAGAAGATGAAGACGAAGGAGATATAGAAGTGAAAGAAGAACAAGAGAAACTGTAAGAACAAGAGGAAGAAACAGAAGAATCAGAGGAAAAAGCAAAAATAACAGAAGAATGAGACGAAAAAGCAGCAATAACAGAAGAAAAAGCAGAAATAACAGAAGAATAAGCTGAAGAAGAAGCAGAAGAAGCAGTAATTGAAAAGCAGAAAATGCATTAGAAACAGTATAAAATGTAGAAGAAGAAGAAGGAGAAGGATATGTAGAACTACTAGAAGAAGTAGAAGAACAAGAAGAACAAGAAGAAGAAACATGGGAATAAGAGGAAAAAGCAGAAATAACAAAAGAATAAGCGAAAAGCAGAAATAACAGGAGAATAAGCCGAAATAGCAGAAATAAGAGAAGAATAAGGTGAAGAAAAAGCTGAAGCAGAAGAAGAAGTAATTGAAAAAGCAGAAAATGCATTAGAAACAGAAGAAGTTGAAAAAGAAGAAAAAAGGAGATGTAGAAATACGAGAGGAACAAGAACTAGGAGAACAAGAAGAACAAGCAGAAGAAACAGAAGAATAAGAGTAAAAAGCAGAAATAACCAAAGAAATAGCCGAAAAAGCAGAAATAACAGAAAATTAAGCTGCGGAGAAGCAGATGAATCAGAATAAGAGCAAGAAATTGAAACAACAAACAATGCAGAAGAAACAGAAAGATGATGAAGAAGAAGGAGATGTAGAATTACAAGAAGAACAAGGGGAGCAAGAAGAACAAGACGAACAACAAGAAGAAACAGGGGAATAAGAGTATAAATCAGAAATAACAGATGAGTAAGCCGAAAAAGCAGAAATAACAAGAATAAGCCGAAAAAGCAGAAATAACAGAATAAGCTGAATATGAAACAGAGGAAGCAGAAGAAGTAATAGAAAAAGCAAAAATATGCAGAGGAAACCGAAGAAGATGAAGACGAAGGAGATATAGAAGTGAAAGAAGAACAAGAGAAACTGTAAGAACAAGAGGAAGAAACAGAAGAATCAGAGGAAAAAGCAAAAATAACAGAAGAATGAGACGAAAAATCAGCAATAACAGAAGAAAAACCAGAAATAACAGAAGAATAAGCTGAATAAGAAGCAGAAGAAGCAGTAATTGAAAAGCAGAAAATGCATTAGAAACAGAATAAGATGAAGAAGAAGAAGAAGGAGAAGGATATGTAGAACTACTAGAAGAAGTAGAAGAACAAGAAGAACAAGAAGAAGAAACATGGGAATAAGAGGAAAAAGCAGAAATAACAAAAGAATAAGCGAAAAGCAGAAATAACAGGAGAATAAGCCGAAATAGCAGAAATAAGAGAAGAATAAGGTGAAGAAAAAGATGAAGCAGAAGAAGAAGTAATTGAAAAAGCAGAAAATGCATTAGAAACAGAAGAAGTTGAAAAAGAAGAAAAAAGGAGATGTAGAAATACGAGAGGAACAAGAACTAGGAGACCAAGAAGAACAAGCAGAAGAAACAGAAGAATAAGAGTAAAAAGCAGAAATAACCAAAGAAATAGCCGAAAAAGCAGAAATAACAGAAAATTAAGCTGCGGAAGAAGCAGAAGAATCAGAATAAGAGCAAGAAATTGAAAAAAGAAACAATGCAGAAGAAACAGAAAGATGAAGAAGATGAAGGAGATGTAGAATTACAAGAAGAACAAGAGGAGCTAGAAGAACAAGACGAACAAGAAGAAGAAACAGGGGAATAAGACGATAAATCAGAAAGAACAGACGAGTAAGCCGAAAAAGCAGAAATAACAAGAATAAGCCGAAAAAGCAGAAATTACAGAATAAGCTGAATATGAAGCAGAGGAAGCAGAAGAAGTAATTGAAAAAGCAAAAAAATGCACAGGAAACCGAAGAAGATGAAGACGAAGGAGATATAGAAGTGAAAGAAGAACAAGAGAAACTGTAAGAACAAGAGGAAGAAACAGAAGAATCAGAGGAAAAAGCAAAAATAACAGAAGAATGAGCCGAAACAGCAGCAATAACAGAAGAAAAAGCAGAAATAACAGAAGAAGAAGCTGAAGAAGAAGCAGAAGAAGCAGTAATTGAAAAGCAGAAAATGCATTAGAAACAGTATAAGATGAAGAAGAAGAAGAAGGAGAAGGATATGTGGAACTACTAGAAGAAGTAGAAGAACAAGAAGAACAAGAAGAAGAAACATGGGAATAAGAGGAAAAAGCAGAAATAACAAAAGAATAAGCGAAAAGCAGAAATAACAGGAGAATAAGCCGAAATAGCAGAAATAAGAGAAGAATAAGGTGAAGAAAAAGCTGAAGCAGAAGAAGAAGTAATTGAAAAACGAGAAAATGCATTAGAAACAGAAGAAGTTGAAAAAGAAGAAAAAAGGAGATGTAGAAATACGAGAGGAACAAGAACTAGGAGAACAAGAAGAACAAGCAGAAGAAACAGAAGAATAAGAGTAAAAAGCAGAAATAACCAAAGAAATAGCCGAAAAAGCAGAAATAACAGAAAATTAAGCTGCGGAGAAGCAGAAGAATCAGAATAAGAGCAAGAAATTGAAACAACAAACAATGCAGAAGAAACAGAAAGATGATGAAGAAGAAGGAGATGTAGAATTACAAGAAGAACAAGAGGAGCTAGAAGAACAAGACGAACAAGAAGAAGAAACAGGGGAATAAGAGGATAAATCAGAAATAACAGATGAGTAAGCCGAAAAAGCAGAAATAACAGAATAAGCTGAATATGAAGCAGAGGAAGCAGAAGAAGTAATTGAAAAAGCAAAAAAATGCAGAGGAAACCGAAGAAGATGAAGACGAAGGAGATATAGAAGTGAAAGAAGAACAAGAGAAACTGTAAGAACAAGAGGAAGAAACAGAAGAATCAGAGGAAAAAGCAAAAATAACAGAAGAATAAGCCGAAAAAGCAGCAATAACAGAAGAAAAAGCCGAAAAAGCAGAAATAACAGAAGAATGAGCTGAAGAAGAAGCAACAATTGAAAAGCAGAAAATGCATTAGAAACAGAATAAGATGAAGAAGAAGATGAAGAAGAAGGATATGTAGAACTACAAGAAGAAGTAGAAGAACAAGAAGAACAAGAAGAAGAAACATGGGAATAAGAGGAAAAAGCAGAAATAACAAAAGAATAAGCGAAAAGCAGAAATAACAGGAGAATAAGCCGAAATAGGAGAAATAAGAGAAGAATAACGTGAAGAAAAAGCTAAGCAGAAGAAGAAGTAATTGAAAAAGCAGAAAATGCATTAGAAACAGAAGAAGTTGAAAAAGAAGAAAAAAGGAGATGTAGAAATACGAGAGGAACAAGAACTAGGAGAACAAGAAGAACAAGCAGAAGAAACAGAAGAATAAGAGTAAAAAGCAGAAATAACCAAAGAAATAGCCGAAAAAGCAGAAATAACAGAAAATTAAGCTGCGGAGAAGCAGAAGAATCAGAATAAGAGCAAGAAATTGAAACAACAAACAATGCAGAATAAACAGAAAGATGAAGAAGAAGAAGGAGATGTAGAATTACAAGAAGAACAAGAGGAGCTAGAAGAACAAGACGAACAAGAAGAAGAAACAGGGGAATAAGAGGATAAATCAGAAATAACAGATGAGTAAGCCGAAAAAGCAGAAATAACAAGAATAAGCCGAAAAAGCAGAAATAACAGAATAAGCGGAATATGATGCAAAGGAAGCAGAAGAAGTAATAGAAAAAGCAAAAATATGCAGAAGAAATCGAAGAAGATGAAGACGAAGGAGATATAGAAGTGAAAGAAGAACAAGAGAAACTGTAAGAACAAGAGGAAGAAACAGAAGAATCAGAGGAAAAAGCAAAAATAACAGAAGAATGAGCCGGAAAAGCAGCAATAACAGAAGAAAAAGCAGAAATAACAGAAGAATAAGCTGAAGAAGAAGCAGAAGAAGCAGTAATTGAAAAGCAGAAAATGCATTAGAAACAGAATAAGATGAAGAAGAAGAAGAAGGAGAAGGATATGTAGAACTACTAGAAGAAGTAGAAGAACAAGAAGAACAAGAAGAAGAAACATGGGAATAAGAGGAAAAAGAGAAATAACAAAAGAATAAGCAAAAAGCAGAAATAACAGGAGAATAAGCCGAAATAGCAGAAATAAGAGAAGAATAAGGTGAAGAAAAAGCTGAAGCAGAAGAAGAAGTAATTGAAAAAGCAGAAAATGCCTTAGAAACAGAAGAAGTTGAAAAAGAAGAGAAAAGGAGATGTAGAAATACGAGAGGAACAAGAACTAGGTCACCAAGAAGAACAAGCAGAAGAAACAGAAGAATAAGATTAAAAAGCAGAAATAACCAAAGAAATAGCCGAAAAAGCAGAAATATTTCTGCTTTTTCGGCTTTTTCTTCTGTTATTCCTGCTTTTTCAGCTTATTCTTCTGTTATTTTTGCTTTTTCCTCTGATTCTTCTGTTTCTTCCTCTTGTTCTTACAGTTTCTCTTGTGCTTCTTTCACTTCTATATCTCCTTCGTCTTCATCTTCTTCGGTTTCCTCTGCATTTTTTTGCTTTTTCAATTACTTCTTCTGCTTCCTCTGCTTCATATTCAGCTTATTCTGTTATTTCTGCTTTTTCGGCTTATTCTTGTTCTTTCTGCTTTTTCGGCTTATTCATCTGTTATTTCTGATTTATCCTCTTACTCCCCTGTTTCTTCTTCTTGTTCGTCTTGTTCTTCTAGTTCCTCTTGTTCTTCATGTAATTCTACATCTCCTTCTTCTTCTTCATCATTCTGTTTCTTCTGCATTGTTTGTTGTTTCAATTTCTTGCTCTTATTCTGATTCTTCTGCTTCTTCCGCAGCTTAATTTTCTGTTATTTCTGCTTTTTCGGCTATTTCTTTGGTTATTTCTGCTTTTTACTCTTATTCTTCTGTTTCTTCTGCTTTTTCTTCTTGTTCTCCTAGTTCTTGTTCCGCTCGTATTTCTACATCTCCTTTTTTCTTCTTTTTCAACTTCTTCTGTTTCTAATGCATTTTCTGCTTTTTCAATTACTTGTTCTTCTGCTTCAGCTTTTTCTTCACCTTATTCTTCTCTTATTTCTGCTATTTCGGCTTATTCTCCTGTTATTTCTGCTTTTCGCTTATTCTTTTGTTATTTCTGCTTTTTCCTCTTATTCCCCTGTTTCTTCTTCTTGTTCGTCTTGTTCTTCTAGCTCCTCTTGTTCTTCTTGTAATTCTACATCTCCTTCTTGTTCTTCATCTCTCTGTTTCTTCTGCATTGTTTGTTTTTTCAATTTCTTGATCTTATTCTGATTATTCTTCTTCTCTGCAGCTTATTTTTCTGTTATTTCTGCTTTTTCAGCTATTTCTTTGGTTATTTCTGCTTTTTACTCTTATTCTTCTGTTTCTTCTGCTTGTTCTTCTTGGTCTCCTAGTTCTTGTTCCTCTCGTATTTCTACATCTCCTTTTTTCTTCTTTTTCAACTACTTCTGTTTCTAATGCATTTTCTGCTTTTTCAATTACTTCTTCTTCTGCTTCAGCTTTTTCTTCACCTTATTCTTCTCTTATTTCTGCTATTTCGGCTTATTCTCCTGTTATTTCTGCTTTTCGCTTATTCTTTTGTTATTTCTGCTTTTTCCTCTTATTCCCATGTTTCTTCTTCTTGTTCTTCTTGTTCTTCTACTTCTTCTTGTAGTTCTACATATCCTTCTTCTTCTTCTTCGTCTTCTTCATCTTATTCTGTTTCTAATGCATTTTCTGCTTTTCAATTGTTGCTTCTTCTTCAGCTCATTCTTCTGTTATTTCTGCTTTTTCGGCTTTTTCTTCTGTTATTGCTGGTTTTTCGGCTCATTCTTCTGTTATTTTTGCTTTTTCCTCTGATTCTTCTATTTCTTCCTCTTGTTCTTAGAGTTTCTCTTGTTCTTCTTTCACTTCTATATCTCCTTCGTCTTCATCTTCTTCGGTTTCCTCTGCATATTTGTGCTTTTTCAATTACTTCTTCTGCTTCCTCTGCTTCATATTCAGCTTATTCTGTTATTTCTGCTTTTTCGGCTTATTCTTGTTATTTCTGCTTTTTCGGCTTACTCATCTGTTATTTCTGATTTATCCTCTTATTCCCCGGTTTCTTCTTCTTGTTCGTCTTGTTCTTCTAGCTCCTCTTGTTCTTCTTGTAATTCTACATCTCCTTCTTGTTCTTCATCTTTCTGTTTCTTCTGAATTGTTTGTTGTTTCAATTTCTTGCTCTTATTCTGATTCTTCTGCTTCTTCCGCAGCTTAATTTTCTGTTATTTATGCTTTTTCGGCTATTTCTTTGGTTATTTCTGCTTTTTACTCTTATTCTTCTGTTTCTTCTGCTTGTTCTTCTTGTTCTCCTAGTTCTTGTTCCTCTCGTATTTCTACATCTCCTTTTTTCTTCTTTTTCAACTTCTTCTGTTTCTAATGCATTTTCTGCTTTTTCAATTACTTCTTCTTCTGCTTCAGCTTTTTCTTCACCTTATTATTCTCTTATTTCTGCTATTTCGGCTTATTCTCCCGTTATTTCTGCCTTTCGCTTATTCTTTTGTTATTTCTGCTTTTTCCTCTTATTCCCATGTTTCTTCTTCTTGTTCTTCTTGTTCTTCTACTTCTTCTAGTAGTTCTACATATCCTTCTCCTTCTTCTTCTTCTTCATTTTATTCTGTTTCTAATGCATTTTCTGCTTTTCAATTACTGCTTCTTCTGCTTCTTCTTCAGCTTATTCTTCTGTTTTTTCTGCTTTTTCTTCTGTTATTGCTGATTTTTCGGCTCATTCTTCTGTTATTTTTGCTTTTTCTTCTGATTCTTCTGTTTCTTCCTCTTGTTCTTACAGTTTCTCTTGTTCTTCTTTCACTTCTATATCTCCTTCGTCTTCATCTTCTTCGGTTTCCTCTGCATTTTTTTGCTTTTTCAATTACTTCTCCTGCTTCCTCTGCTTCATATTCAGCTTATTCTGTTATTTCTGCTTTTTCGGCTTATTCTTGTTATTTCTGCTTTTTCGGCTTACTCATCTGTTATTTCTGATTTATCCTCTTATTCCCCTTTTTCTTCTTCTTGTTCGTCTTGTTCTTCTAGTTCCTCTTGTTCTTCATCTAATTCTACATCTCCTTCTTCTTCTTCATCTTTCTGTTTCTTCTGCATTGTTTGTTGTTTCAATTTCTTGCTCTTATTCTGATTCTTCTGCTTCTCCGCAGCTTAATTTTCTGTTATTTCTGCTTTTTCGGCTATTTCTTTGGTTATTTCTGCTTTTTACTCTTATTCTTCTGTTTCTTCTGCTTGTTCTTCTTGTTCTCCTAGTTCTTGTTCCGCTCGTATTTCTACATCTCCTTTTTTCTTCTTTTTCAACTTCTTCTGTTTCTAATGCATTTTCTGCTTTTTCAATTACTTCTTCTTCTGCTTCAGCTTTTTCTTCACCTTATTCTTCTCTTATTTCTGCTATTTCGGCTTATTCTCCTGTTATTTCTGCTTTTCGCTTATTCTTTTGTTATTTCCGCTTTTTCCTCTTATTCCCATGTTTCTTCTTCTTCTTCTTCTTGTTCTTCTACTTCTTCTTGTAGTTCTACATATCCTTCTTCTTCTTCTTCGTCTTCTTCATCTTATTCTGTTTCTAATGCATTTTCTGCTTTTCAATTGTTGCTTCTTCTTCAGCTCATTCTTCTGTTATTTCTGCTTTTTCGGCTTTTTCTTCTGTTATTGCTGGTTTTTCGGCTCATTCTTCTGTTATTTTTGCTTTTTCCTCTGATTCTTCTATTTCTTCCTCTTGTTCTTAGAGTTTCTCTTGTTCTTCTTTCACTTCTATATCTCCTTCGTCTTCATCTTCTTCGGTTTCCTCTGCATATTTGTGCTTTTTCAATTACTTCTTCTGCTTCCTCTGCTTCATATTCAGCTTATTCTGTTATTTCTGCTTTTTCGGCTTATTCTTGTTATTTCTGCTTTTTCGGCTTACTCATCTGTTATTTCTGATTTATCCTCTTATTCCCCTTTTTCTTCTTCTTGTTCGTCTTGTTCTTCTAGTTCCTCTTGTTCTTCATCTAATTCTACATCTCCTTCTTCTTCTTCATCTTTCTGTTTCTTCTGCATTGTTTCTTTTTTCAATTTCTTGCTCTTATTCTGATTCTTCTGCTTCTCCGCAGCTTAATTTTCTGTTATTTCTGCTTTTTCGGCTATTTCTTTAGTTATTTCTGCTTTTTACTCTTATTCTTCTGTTTCTTCTGCTTGTTCTTCTTGTTCTCCTAGTTCTTGTTCCGCTCGTATTTCTACATCTCCTTTTTTCTTCTTTTTCAACTTCTTCTGTTTCTAATGTATTTTCTGCTTTTTCAATTACTTCTTCTTCTGCTTCAGCTTTTTCTTCACCTTATTCTTCTCTTATTTCTGCTATTTCGGCTTATTCTCCTGTTATTTCTGCTTTTCGCTTATTCTTTTGTTATTTCCGCTTTGTCCTCTTATTCCCATGTTTCTTCTTCTTCTTCTTCTTGTTCTTCTACTTCTTCTTGTAGTTCTACATATCCTTCTTCTTCTTCTTCATCTTATTCTGTTTCTAATGCATTTTCTGCTTTTCAATTGTTGCTTCTTCTTCAGCTTATTCTTCTGTTATTTCTGCTTTTTCGGATTTTTCTTCTGTTATTGCTGCTTTTTCGGCTCATTCTTCTGTTATTTTTGCTTTTTCCTCTGATTCTTCTGTTTCTTCCTCTTGTTCTTACAGTTTTTCTTGTTCTTCTTTCACTTCTATATCTCCTTCGTCTTCATCTTCTTCGGTTTCCTCTGCATTTATTTGCTTTTTCAATTACTTCTTCTGCTTCCTCTGCTTCATATTCATCTTATTCTGTTATTTCTGCTTTTTCGGCTTATTCTTGTTATTTCTGCTTTTACGGCTTACTCATCTGTTATTTCTGATTTATCCTCTTATTCCCCTGTTTCTTCTTCTTGTTCGTCTTGTTCTTCTAGCTCCTCTTGTTCTTCTTGTAATTCTACATCTCCTTCTTCTTCTTCATCTCTCTGTTTCTTCTGCATTGTTTGTTTTTTCAATTTCTTGCTCTTATTCTGATTCTTCTGCTTCTCCGCAGCTTAATTTTCTGTTATTTCTGCTTTTTCGGCTATT
This sequence comes from Talpa europaea, assembly GCF_964194135.1. Lineage (NCBI taxonomy): Eukaryota > Metazoa > Chordata > Mammalia > Eulipotyphla > Talpidae > Talpa > Talpa europaea. Next base: position 80,737 of record NW_028167974.1, read on the forward strand.
TCTTTGGTTATTTCTGCTTTTTACTCTTATTCTTCTGTTTCTTCTGCTTGTTCTTCTTGGTCTCCTAGTTCTTGTTCCTCTCGTATTTCTACATCTCCTTTTTTCTTCTTTTTCAACTACTTCTGTTTCTAATGCATTTTCTGCTTTTTCAATTACTTCTTCTTCTGCTTCAGCTTTTTCTTCACCTTATTCTTCTCTTATTTCTGCTATTTCGGCTTATTCTCCTGTTATTTGTGCTTTTCGCTTATTCTTTTGTTATTTCTGCTTTTTCCTCTTATTCCCATGTTTCTTCTTCTTGTTCTTCTTGTTCTTCTACTTCTTCTTGTAGTTCTACATATCCTTCTTCTTCTTCTTCGTCTTCTTCATCTTATTCTGTTTCTAATGCATTTTCTGCTTTTCAATTGTTGCTTCTCCTACAGCTCATTCTTCTGTTATTTCTGCTTTTTCGGCTTTTTCTTCTGTTATTGCTGGTTTTTCGGCTCATTCTTCTGTTATTTTTGCTTTTTCCTCTGATTCTTCTATTTCTTCCTCTTGTTCTTAGAGTTTCTCTTGTTCTTCTTTCACTTCTATATCTCCTTCGTCTTCATCTTCTTCGGTTTCCTCTGCATATTTTTGCTTTTTCAATTACTTCTTCTGCTTCCTCTGCTTCATATTCAGCTTATTCTGTTATTTTGCTTTTTCGGCTTATTCTTGTTATTTCTGCTTTTTCGGCTTACTCATCTGTAATTTCTGATTTATCCACTTATTCCCCGGTTTCTTCTTCTTGTTCGTCTTGTTCTTCTAGCTCCTCTTGTTCTTCTTGTAATTCTACATCTCCTTCTTCTTCTTCATCTTTCTGTTTCTTCTGAATTGTTTGTTGTTTCAATTTCTTGCTCTTATTCTGATTCTTCTGCTTCTTCCGCAGCTTAATTTTCTGTTATTTCTGCTTTTTCGGCTATTTCTTTGGTTATTTCTGCTTTTTACTCTTATTCTTCTGTTTCTTCTGCTTGTTCTTCTTGTTCTTCTAGTTCTTGTTCCTCTCGTATTTCTACATCTCCTTTTTTCTTCTTATTCAACTTCTTCTGTTTCTAATGCATTTTCTGCTTTTTCAATTACTTCTTCTTCTGCTTCAGCTTTTTCTTCACCTTATTCTTCTCTTATTTCTGCTATTTCGGCTTATCATCCTGTTATTTCTGCTTTTCCATTATTCTTTTGTTATTTCTGCTTTTTCCTCTTATTCCCATGTTTCTTCTTCTTGTTCTTCTTGTTCTTCTATTTCTTCTTGTAGTTCTACATATCCTTCTTCTTCTTCTTCGTCTTCATCTTATTCTGTTTCTAATGCATTTTCTGCTTTTCAATTTTTGCTTCTTCTTCAGCTTATTCTTCTGTTATTTCTGCTTTTTCTGCTTTTTCTTCTGTTATTGCTGCTTTTTCGGCTCATTCTTCTGTTATTTTTGCTTTTTCTTCTGATTCTTCTGTTTCTTCCTCTTGTTCTTACAGTTTCTCTTGTTCTTCTTTCACTTCTATATCTCCTTCGTCTTCATCTTCTTCGGTTTCCTCTGCATTTTTTGCCTTTTCAATTACTTCTCCTGCTTCCTCTGCTTCATATTCAGCTTATTCTGTTATTTCTGCTTTTTCGGCTTATTCTTGTTATTTCTGCTTTTTCGGCTTACTCATCTGTTATTTCTGATTTATCCTCTTATTCCCCTTTTTCTTCTTCTTGTTCGTCTTGTTCTACTAGTTCCTCTTGTTCTTCATCTAATTCTACATCTCCTTCTTCTTCTTCATCTTTCTGTTTCTTCTGTATTGTTTCTTTTTTCAATTTCTTGCTCTTATTCTGATTCTTCTGCTTCTCCGCAGCTTAATTTTCTGTTATTTCTGCTTTTTCGGCTATTTCTTTAGTTATTTCTGCTTTTTACACTTATTCTTCTGTTTCTTCTGCTTGTTCTTCTTGTTCTCCTAGTTCTTGTTCCGCTCGTATTTCTACATCTCCTTTTTTCTTCTTTTTCAACTTCTTCTGTTTCTAATGCATTTTCTGCTTTTTCAATTACTTCTTCTTCTGCTTCAGCTTTTTCTTCACCTTATTCTTCTCTTATTTCTGCTATTTCGGCTTATTCTCCTGTTATTTCTGCTTTTCGCTTATTCTTTTGTTATTTCTGCTTTTTCCTCTTATTCCCATGTTTCTTCTTCTTGTTCTTCTTGTTCTTCTACTTCTTCTTGTAGTTCTACATATCCTTCTTCTTCTTCTTCGTCTTCTTCATCTTATTCTGTTTCTAATGCATTTTCTGCTTTTCAATTGTTGCTTCTTCTTCAGCTCATTCTTCTGTTATTTCGGCTTTTTCGGCTTTTTCTTCTGTTATTGCTGGTTTTTCGGCTCATTCTTCTGTTATTTTTGCTTTTTCCTCTGATTCTTCTATTTCTTCCTCTTGTTCTTAGAGTTTCTCTTGTTCTTCTTTCACTTCTATATCTCCTTCGTCTTCATCTTCTTCGGTTTCCTCTGCATATTTTTGCTTTTTCAATTACTTCTTCTGCTTCCTCTGCTTCATATTCAGCTTATTCTGTTATTTCTGCTTTTTCGGCTTATTCTTGTTATTTCTGCTTTTTCGGCTTACTCATCTGTTATTTCTGATTTATCCTCTTATTCCCATTTTTCTTCTTCTTGTTCATCTTGTTCTTCTAGTTCCTCTTGTTCTTCATGTAATTCTACATCTCCTTCTTCTTCTTCATCTTTCTGTTTCTTCTGCATTGTTTCTTTTTTAATTTCTTGCTCTTATTCTGATTCTTCTGCTTCTCCGCAGCTTAATTTTCTCTTATTTCTGCTTTTTCGGCTATTTCTTTGGTTATTTCTGCTTTTTACTCTTATTCTTCTGTTTCTTCTGCTTGTTCTTCTTGTTCTCCTAGTTCTTGTTCCGCTCGTATTTCTACATCTCCTTTTTTTTCTTTTTCAACTTCTTCTGTTTCTAATGCATTTTCTGCTTTTTCAATTACTTCTTCTTCTGCTTCAGCTTTTTCTTCACCTTATTCTTCTCTTATTTCTGCTATTTCGGCTTATTCTCCTGTTATTTCTGCTTTTCGCTTATTCTTTTGTTATTTCCGCTTTGTCCTCTTATTCCCATGTTTCTTCTTCTTCTTCTTCTTGTTCTTCTACTTCTTCTTGTAGTTCTACATATCCTTCTTCTTCTTCTTCATCTTATTCTGTTTCTAATGCATTTTCTGCTTTTCAATTGTTGCTTCTTCTTCAGCTTATTCTTCTGTTATTTCTGCTTTTTCGGATTTTTCTTCTGTTATTGCTGCTTTTTCGGCTCATTCTTCTGTTATTTTTGCTTTTTCCTCTGATTCTTCTGTTTCTTCCTCTTGATCTTACAGTTTCTCTTGTTCTTCTTTCACTTCTATATCTCCTTCGTCTTCATCTTCTTCGGTTTCCTCTGCATTTTTTTGCTTTTTCAATTACTTCTTCTGCTTCCTCTGCTTCATATTCATCTTATTCTGTTATTTCTGCTTTTTCGGCTTATTCTTGTTATTTCTGCTTTTACGGCTTACTCATCTGTTATTTCTGATTTATCCTCTAATTCCCCTTTTTCTTCTTCTTGTTCATCTTGTTCTTCTAGCTCCTCTTGTTCTTCTTGTAATTCTATATCTCCTTCTTCTTCTTCATCTTTCTGTTTCTTCTGCATTGTTTGTTGTTTCAATTTCTTGCTCTTATTCTGATTCTTCTGCTTCTTCCGCAGCTTAATTTTCTGTTATTTCTGCTTTTTCGGCTATTTCTTTGGTTATTTCTGCTTTTTACTCTTATTCTTCTGTTTCTTCTGCTTGTTCTTCTTGTTCTCCTAGTTCTTGTTCCTCTCGTATTTCTACATCTCTTTTTTTCTTCTTTTTCAACTTCTTCTGTTTCTAATGCATTTTCTGCTTTTTCAATTACTTGTTCTTCTGTTTCAGCTTTTTCTTCACCTTATTCTTCTCTTATTTCTGCTATTTCGGCTTATTCTCTTGTTATTTCTGCTTTTCGCTTATTCTTTTGTTATTTCTTCTTTTTCCTCTTATTCCCCTGTTTCTTCTTCTTGTTCGTCTTGTTCTTCTAGCTCCTCTTGTTCTTCTTGTAATTCTACATCTCCTTCTTCTTCTTCATCTCTCTGTTTCTTCTGCATTGTTTGTTTTTTCAATTTCTTGCTCTTATTCTGATTCTTCTGCTTCTCCGCAGCTTAATTTTCTGTTATTTCTACTTTTTCGGCTATTTCTTTGGTTATTTCTGCTTTTTACTCTTATTCTTCTGTTTCTTCTGCTTGTTCTTCTTGGTCTCCTAGTTCTTGTTCCTCTCGTATTTCTACATCTCCTTTTTTCTTCTTTTTCAACTACTTCTGTTTCTAATGCATTTTCTGCTTTTTCAATTACTTCTTCTTCTGCTTCAGCTTTTTCTTCACATTATTCTTCTCTTATTTCTGCTATTTCGGCTTATTCTCCTGTTATTTGTGCTTTTCGCTTATTCTTTTGTTATTTCTGCTTTTTCCTCTTATTCCCATGTTTCTTCTTCTTGTTCTTCTTGTTCTTCTACTTCTTCTTGTAGTTCTACATATCCTTCTTCTTCTTCTTCGTCTTCTTCATCTTATTCTGTTTCTAATGCATTTTCTGCTTTTCAATTGTTGCTTCTTCTTCAGCTCATTCTTCTGTTATTTCTGCTTTTTCGGCTTTTTCTTCTGTTATTGCTGGTTTTTCGGCTCATACTTCTGTTATTTTTGCTTTTTCCTCTGATTCTTCTATTTCTTCCTCTTGTTCTTGAGTTTCTCTTGTTCTTCTTTCACTTCTATATCTCCTTCGTCTTCATCTTCTTCGGTTTCCTCTGCATATTTTTCCTTTTTCAATTACTTCTTCTGCTTCCTCTGCTTCATATTCAGCTTATTCTGTTATTTTGCTTTTTCGGCTTATTCTTGTTATTTCTGCTTTTTCGGCTTACTCATCTGTAATTTCTGATTTATCCACTTATTCCCCGGTTTCTTCTTCTTGTTCGTCTTGTTCTTCTAGCTCCTCTTGTTCTTATTGTAATTCTACATCTCCTTCTTCTTCTTCATCTTTCTGTTTCTTCTGCATTGTTTGTTGTTTCAATTTCTTGCTCTTATTCTGATTCTTCTGCTTCTTCCGCAGCTTAATTTTCTGTTATTTCTGCTTTTTCGGCTATTTCTTTGGTTATTTCTGCTTTTTACTCTTATTCTTCTGTTTCTTCTGCTTGTTCTTCTTGTTCTCCTAGTTCTTGTTCCTCTCGTATTTCTACATCTCCTTTTTTCTTCTTTTTCAACTTCTTCTGTTTCTAATGCATTTTCTGCTTTTTCAATTACTTCTTCTTCTGCTTCAGCTTTTTCTTCACCTTATTCTTCTCTTATTTCTGCTATTTCGGCTTATTCTCCTGTTATTTCTGCTTTTCGCTTATTCTTTTATTATTTCTGCTTTTTCCTCTTATTCCCATGTTTCTTCTTCTTGTTCTTCTACTTCTTCTTGTAGTTCTACATATCCTTCTTCTTCTTCTTCATCTTATTCTGTTACTAATGCATTTTCTCCTCTCAATTGTTGCTTCTTCTTCAGCTCATTCTTCTGTTATTTCTGCTTTTTCGGCTTTTTCTTCTGTTATTGCTGCTTTTTCGGCTTATTCTTCTGTTATTTTTGCTTTTTCCTCTGATTCTTCTATTTCTTCCTCTTGTTCTTAGAGTTTCTCTTGTTCTTCTTTCACTTCTATATCTCCTTCGTCTTCATCTTCTTCGGTTTCCTCTGCATATTTGTGCTTTTTCAATTACTTCTTCTGCTTCCTCTGCTTCATATTCAGCTTATTCTGTTATTTCTGCTTTTTCGGCTTACTCATCTGTTATTTCTGATTTATCCTCTTATTCCCCTGTTTCTTCTTCTTGTTCGTCTTGTTCTTCTAGCTCCTCTTGTTCTTCTTGTAATTCTACATCTCCTTCTTCTTCTTCATTTTTCTGTTTCTTCTGCATTGTTTGTTGTTTCAATTTCTTGCTCTTATTTGATTCTTCTGCTTCTCCGCAGCTTAATTTTCTGTTATTTCTGCTTTTTCGGCTATTTCTTTGGTTATTTCTGCTTTTTACTCTTATTCTTCTGTTTCTTCTGCTTGTTCTTCTTGTTCTCCTAGTTCTTGTTCCTCTCGTATTTCTACATCTCCTTTTTTCTTCTTTTTCAACTTCTTCTGTTTCTAATGCATTTTCTGCTTTTTCAATTACTTGTTCTTCTGTTTCAGCTTTTTCTTCACCTTATTCTTCTCTTATTTCTGCTATTTCGGCTTATTCTCCTGTTATTTCTGCTCTTTGCTCATTCTTTTGTTATTTCTGCTTTTTCCTCTTATTCCCATGTTTCTTCTTCTTGTTCTTCTTGTTCTTCTACTTCTTCTTGTAGTTCTACATATCCTTCTTCTTCTTCTTCTTCTTCATCTTATTCTGTTTCTAATGCATTTTCTGCTTTTCAATTTTTGCTTCTTCTTCAGCTTATTCTTCTGTTATTTCTGCTTTTTCGGCTTTTTCTTCTGTTATTGCTGCTTTTTCGGCTCATTCTTCTGTTATTTTTGCTTTTTCCTCTGATTCTTCTGTTTCTTCCTCTTGTTCTTACAGTTTCTCTTGTTCTTCTTTCACTTCTATATCTCCTTCGTCTTCATCTTCTTCGGTTTCCTCTGCATATTTTTGCTTTTTCAATTACTTCTTCTGCTTCCTCTGCTTCATATTCAGCTTATTCTGTTATTTCTGCTTTTTCTTGTTATTTCTGCTTTTTCGGCTTTCTCATCTGTTATTTCTGATTTATCCTCTTATTCCCCTGTTTCTTCTTCTTGTTCGTCTTGTTCTTCTAGCTCCTCTTGTTCTTCTTGTAATTCTACATCTCCTTCTTGTTCTTCATCTTTCTGTTTCTTCTGAATTGTTTGTTGTTTCAATTTCTTGCTCTTATTCTGATTCTTCTGCTTCTTCCGCAGCTTAATTTTCTGTTATTTCTGCTTTTTCGGCTATTTCTTTGTTTATTTCTGCTTTTTACTCTTATTCTTCTGTTTCTTCTGCTTGTTCTTCTTGTTCTCCTAGTTCTTGTTCCTCTCGTATTTCTACATCTCCTTTTTTCTTCTTTTTCAACTTCTTCTGTTTCTAATGCATTTTCTGCTTTTTCAATTACTTCTTCTTCTGCTTCAGCTTTTTCTTCACCTTATTCTTCTCTTATTTCTGCTATTTCGGCTTATTCTCCCGTTATTTCTGCTTTTCGCTTATTCTTTTGTTATTTCTGCTTTTTCCTCTTATTCCCATGTTTCTTCTTCTTGTTCTTCTTGTTCTTCTACTTCTTCTAGTAGTTCTACATATCCTTCTCCTTCTTCTTCTTCTTCATTTTATTCTGTTTCTAATGCATTTTCTGCTTTTCAATTACTGCTTCTTCTGCTTCTTCTTCAGCTTATTCTTCTGTTTTTTCTGCTTTTTCTTCTGTTATTGCTGCGTTTTCGGCTCATTCTTCTGTTATTTTTGCTTTTTCCTATGATTCTTCTGTTTCTTCCTCTTGTTCTTACAGTTTCTCTTGTTCTTCTTTCACTTCTATATCTCCTTCGTCTTCATCTTCTTCGGTTTCCTCTGCATTTTTTTGCTTTTTCAATTACTTCTCCTGCTTCCTCTGCTTCATATTCAGCTTATTCTGTTATTTCTGCTTTTTCGGCTTATTCTTGTTATTTCTGCTTTTTCGGCTTACTCATCTGTTATTTCTGATTTATCCTCTTATTCCCCTGTTTCTTCTTCTTGTTCGTCTTGTTCTTCTAGCTCCTCTTGTTCTTCTTGTAATTCTACATCTCCTTCTTCTTCTTCATCTCTCTGTTTCTTCTGCATTGTTTGTTTTTTCAATTTCTTGCTCTTATTCTGATTCTTCTGCTTCTCCGCAGCTTAATTTTCTGTTATTTCTGCTTTTTCGGCTATTTCTTTGGTTATTTCTGCTTTTTACTCTTATTCTTCTGTTTCTTCTGCTTGTTCTTCTTGTTCTCCTAGTTCTTGTTCCTCTCGTATTTCTACATCTCCTTTTTTCTTCTTTTTCAACTTCTTCTGTTTCTAATGCATTTTCTGCTTTTTCAATTACTTCTTCTTCTGCTCAGCTCTTTCTTCAGCTTATTCTTCTCTTATTTCTGCTATTTCGGCTTATTCTGCTGTTATTTCTGCTCTTCGCTTATTCTTTTGTTATTTCTGCTTTTTCCTCTTATTCCCATGTTTCTTCTTCTTGTTCTTCTACTTCTTCTTGTAGTTCTACATATCCTTCTTCTTCTTCTTCTTCATCTTATTCTGTTTCTAATGCATTTTCTGCTTTTCAATTGTTGCTTCTTCTTCAACTCATTCTTCTGTTATTTCTGCTTTTTCGGCTTTTTCTTCTGTTATTGCTGCTTTTTCAGCTTATTCTTCTGTTATTTTTGCTTTTTCCTCTGATTCTTCTGTTTCTTCCTCTTGTTCTTACAGTTTCTCTTGTTCTTCTTTCACTTCTATATGTCCTTCGTCATCATCTTCGGTTTCCTTCTGCATTTTTTTGCTTTTTCAATTACTTCTTCTGCTTCCTCTGCTTCATATTCAGCTTATTCTGTTATTTCTGCTTTTTCGGCTTATTCTTGTTATTTCTGCTTATTCGGCTTACTCATCTGTTATTTCTGATTTATCCTCTTATTCCCCTGTTTCTTCTTCTTGTTCGTCTTGTTCTTCTAGCTCCACTTGTTCTTCTTGTAATTCTACATCTCCTTCTTCTTCTTCATTTTTCTGTTTCTTCTGCATTGTTTGTTGTTTCAATTTCTTGCTCTTATTCTGATTCTTCTGCTTCTCCGCAGCTTAATTTTCTGTTATTTCTGCTTTTTCGGCTATTTCTTTGGTTATTTCTGCTTTTTACTCTTATTCTTCTGTTTCTTCTGCTTGTTCTTCTTGCTCTCCTAGTTCTTGTTCCTCTCGTATTTCTACATCTCCTTTTTTCTTCTTTTTCAACTTCTTCTGTTTCTAATTCATTTTCTGCTTTTTCAATTACTTCTTCATCTGCTTCACCTTTTTCTTCACCTTATTCTTCTCTTATTTCTGCTATTTCGGCTTATTCTCCTGTTATTTCTGCTCTTTGCTTATTCTTTTTTTATTTCTGCTTTTTCCTCTTATTCCCATGTTTCTTCTTCTTGTTCTTCTTGTTCTTCTACTTCTTCTTGTAGTTCTACATATCCTTCTTCTTCTTCTTCTTCTTCATCTTATTCTGTTTCTAATGCATTTTCTGCTTTTCAATTTTTGCTTCTTCTTCAGCTCATTCTTCTGTTATTTCTGCTTTTTCGGCTTTTTCTTCTGTTATTCCTGCTTTTTCAGCTTATTCTTCTGTTATTTTTGCTTTTTCCTCTGATTCTTCTGTTTCTTCCTCTTGTTCTTACAGTTTCTCTTGTTCTTCTTTAACTTCTATATCTCCTTCGTCTTCATCTTCTTCGGTTTCCTCTGCATTTTTTTGCTTTTTCAATTACTTCTTCTGCTTCCTCTGCTTCATATTCAGCTTATTCTGTTATTTCTGCTTTTTCGGCTTATTCTTGTTCTTTCTGCTTTTTCGGCTTACTCATCTGTTATTTCTGATTTATCCTCTTATTCCCCTGTTTCTTCTTCTTGTTCGTCTTGTTCTTCTAGTTCCTCTTGTTCTTCATGTAATTCTACATCTCCTTCTTCTTCTTCATAATTCTGTTTCTTCTGCATTGTTTCTTTTTTCAATTTCTTGCTCTTATTCTGATTCTTCTGCTTCTCCGCAGCTTAATTTTCTGTTATTTCTGCTTTTTCGGCTATTTCTTTGGTTATTTCTGCTTTTTACTCTTATTCTTCTGTTTCTTCTGCTTGTTCTTCTTGTTCTCCTAGTTCTTGTTCCTCTCGTATTTCTACATCTCCTTTTTTCTTCTTTTTCAACTTCTTCTGTTTCTAATGCATTTTCTGCTTTTTCAATTACTTCTTCTTCTGCTTCAGCTTTTTCTTCACCTTATTCTTCTCTTATTTCTGCTATTTCGGCTTATTCTCCTGTTATTTCTGCTTTTCGCTTATTCTTTTGTTATTTCCGATTTTTCCTCTTATTCCCATGTTTCTTCTTCTTCTTCTTCTTGTTCTTCTACTTCTTCTTGTAGTTCTACATATCCTTCTTCTTCTTCTTCATCTTATTCTGTTTCTAATGCATTTTCTGCTTTTCAATTGTTGCTTCTTCTTCAGCTTATTCTTCTGTTATTTCTGCTTAATCGGATTTTTCTTCTGTTATTGCTGCTTTTTCGGCTCATTCTTCTGTTATTTTTGCTTTTTCCTCTGATTCTTCTGTTTCTTTCTCTTGTTCTTACAGTTTTTCTTGTTCTTCTTTCACTTCTATATCTCCTTCGTCTTCATCTTCTTCGGTTTCCTCTGCATTTTTTTGCTTTTTCAATTACTTCTTCTGCTTCCTCTGCTTCATATTCATCTTATTCTGTTATTTCTGCTTTTTCGGCTTATTCTTGTTATTTCTGCTTTTACGGCTTACTCATCTGTTATTTCTGATTTATCCTCTAATTCCCCTGTTTCTTCTTCTTGTTCGTCTTGTTCTTCTAGCTCCTCTTGTTCTTCTTGTAATTCTATATCTCCTTCTTCTTCTTCATCTTTCTGTTTCTTCTGAATTGTTTGTTGTTTCAATTTCTTGCTCTTATTCTGATTCTTCTGCTTCTTCCGCAGCTTAATTTTCTGTTATTTCTGCTTTTTCGGCTATTTCTTTGGTTATTTCTGCTTTTTACTCTTATTCTTCTGTTTCTTCTGCTTGTTCTTCTTGTTCTCCTAGTTCTTGTTCCTCTCGTATTTCTACATCTCCTTTTTTCTTCTTTTTCAACTTCTTCTGTTTCTAATGCATTTTCTGCTTTTTCAATTACTTGTTCTTCTGTTTCAGCTTTTTCTTCACCTTATTCTTCTCTTATTTCTGCTATTTCGGCTTATTCTCCTGTTATTTCTGCTTTTCGCTTATTCTTTTGTTATTTCTGCTTTTTCCTCTTATTCCCCTGTTTCTTCTTCTTGTTCGTCTTGTTCTTCTAGCTCCTCTTGTTCTTCTTGTAATTCTACATCTCCTTCTTCTTCTTCATCTCTCTGTTTCTTCTGCATTGTTTGTTTTTTCAATTTCTTGCTCTTATTCTGATTCTTCTGCTTCTCCGCAGCTTAATTTTCTGTTATTTCTGCTTTTTCGGCTATTTCTTTGGTTATTTCTGCTTTTTACTCTTATTCTTCTGTTTCTTCTACTTGTTCTTCTTGGTCTCCTAGTTCTTGTTCCTCTCGTATTTCTACATCTCCTTTTTTCTTCTTTTTCAACTTCTTCTGTTTCTAATGCATTTTCTGCTTTTTCAATTACTTCTTCTTCTGCTTCAGCTTTTTCTTCACCTTATTCTTCTCTTATTTCTGCTATTTCGGCTTATTCTCCTGTTATTTCTGCTTTTCGCTTATTCTTTTGTTATTTCTGCTTTTTCGTCTTATTCCCATGTTTCTTCTTCTTGTTCTTCTTGTTCTTCTTCTTCTTCTTGTAGTTCTACATATCCTTCTCCTTCTTCTTCTTCTTCATCTTATTCTGTTTCTAATGCATTTTCTGCTTTTCAATTACTGGTTCTTCTGCTTCTTCTTCAGCTCATTCTTCTGTTATTTCTGCTTTTTCGGCTTTTTCTTCTGTTATTGCTGCTTTTTCGGCTTATTCTTCTGTTATTTTTGCTTTTTCCTCTGATTCTTCTGTTTCTTCCTCTTGTTCTTACAGTTTCTCTTGTTCTTCTTTCACTTCTATATCTCCTTCGTCTTCATCTTCTTTGGTTTCCTCTGCATATTTTTGCTTTTTCAATTTCTTCTTCTGGTTCCTCTGCTTCATATTCAGCTTATTCTGTTATTTCTGCTTTTTCGGCTTATTCATCTGTTATTTCTGATTTATCCTCTTATTCCCCTGTTTCTTCTTCTTGTTCGTCTTGTTCTTCTAGTTCCTCTTGTTCTTCATGTAATTCTACATATCCTTCTTCTTCTTCATCTTTCTGTTTCTTCTGCATTGTTTCTTTTTTCAATTTCTTGCTCTTATTCTGATTCTTCTGCTTCTCCGCAGCTTAATTTTCTGTTATTTCTGCTTTTTCGGCTATTTCTTTGGTTATTTCTCCTTTTTACTCTTATTCTTCTGTTTCTTCTGCTTGTTCTTCTTGTTCTCCTAGTTCTTGTAACTCTCGTTTTTCTACATCTCCTTTTTTCTTCTTTTTCAACTTCTTCTGTTTCTAATGCATTTTCTGCTTTTTCAATTACTTCTTCTTCTGCTTCAGCTTTTTCTTCACCTTATTCTTCTCTGATTTCTGCTATTTCGGCTTATTCTCTTGTTATTTCTGCTTTTCGCTTATTCTTTTGTTATTTCTGCTTTTTCCTCTTATTCCCATGTTTCTTCTTCTTGTTCCTCTTGTTCTTCTACTTCTTCTTGTAGTTCTACATATCCTTCTTCTTCTTCTTCTTCATCTTATTCTGTTTCTAATGCATTTTCTGCTTTTCAATTGTTGCTTCTTCTTCAGCTTATTCTTCTGTTATTTCTGCTTTTTCGGCTTATTCTTGTTATTTCTGCTTTTACGGCTTACTCATCTGTTATTTCTGATTTATCCTCTTATTCCCCTGTTTCTTCTTCTTGTTCGTCTTGTTCTTCTAGCTCCTCTTGTTCTTCATGTAATTCTACATCTCCTTCTTCTTCTTCATCTTTCTGTTTCTTCTGCATTGTTTGTTGTTTCAATTTCTTGCTCTTATTCTGATTCTTCTGCTTCTCCGCAGCTTAATTTTCTGTTATTTCTGCTTTTTCGGCTATTTCTTTGGTTATTTCTGCTTTTTACTCTTATTCTTCTGTTTCTTCTGCTTGATATTCTTGTTCTCCTAGTTCTTGTTCCTCTCGTATTTCTACATCTCCTTTTTTCTTCTTTTTCAACTTCTTCTGTTTCTAATGCATTTTCTGCTTTTTCAATTACTTCTTCTGCTTCAGCTTTTTCTTCACCTTATTCTTCTCTTATTTCTGCTATTTCGGCTTATTCTCCTGTTATTTCTGCTTTCGCTTATTCTTTTGTTATTTCTGCTTTTTCCTCTTATTCCCATGTTTCTTCTTCTTCTTCTTCTTGTTCTTCTACGTCGTGTTGTAGTTCTACATATCCTTCTTCTTCTTCTTCTTCTTCTTCTTCTTCTTCTTCTTCTTCTTCTTCTTCTTCTTCTTCTTCTTCTTCTTCATCTTATTCTGTTTCTAATGCATTTTCTGCTTTTCAATTGTTGCTTCTTCTTCAGCTCATTCTTCTGTTATTTCTGCTTTTTCGGCTTTTTCTTCTGTTATTGCTGCTTTTTCGGCTTATTCTTCTGTTATTTTTGCTTTTTCCTCTGATTCTTCTGTTTCTTCCTCTTGTTCTTACAGTTTCTCTTGTTCTTCTTTCACTTCTATATCTCCTTCGTCTTCATCTTCTTCGGTGTCCTCTGCATTTTTTTGCATTTTCAATTACTTCTTCTGCTTCCTCTGCTTCATATTCAGCTTATTCTGTTATTTCTGCTTTTTCGGCTTATTCTTGTTATTTCTGCTTTTTCGGCTTACTCATCTGTTATTTCTGATTTATCCTCTTATTCCCCTGTTTCTTCTTCTTGTTCGTCTTGTTCTTCTAGCTCCTCTTGTTCTTCTTGTAATTCTACATCTCCTTCTTCTTCTTCATCTTTCTGTTTCTTCTGCATTGTTTGTTGTTTCAATTTCTTGCTCTTATTCTGATTCTTCTACTTCTCGCGCAGCTTAATTTTCTGTTATTTCTGCTTTTTCGGCTATTTCTTTGGTTATTTCTGCTTTTTACTCTTATTCTACTGTTTCTTCTGCTTGTTCTTCTTGTTCTCCTAGTTCTTGTTCCTCTCGTATTTCTACATCTCCTTTTTTCTTCTTTTTCAACTTCTTCTGTTTCTAATGCATTTTCTGCTTTTTCAATTACTTCTTCTGCTTCAGCTTTTTCTTCACCTTATTCTTCTCTTATTTCTGCTATTTCGGCTTATTCTCCTGTTATTTCTGCTTTTCGCTTATTCTTTTGTTATTTTTGCTTTTTCCTCTTATTCCCATGGTTCTTCTTCTTCTTCTTCTTGTTCTTCTACTTCGTGTTGTAGTTCTACATATCCTTCTTCTTCTTCTTCTTCTTCATCTTATTCTGTTTCTAATGCATTTTCTGCTTTTCAATTTTTGCTTCTTCTTCAGCTTATTCTTCTGTTATTTCTGCTTTTTTGGCTTTTTCTTCTGTTATTGCTGCTTTTTCGGCTCATTCTTCTGTTATTTCTGCTTTTTCGGCTTTTTCTTCTGTTATTGCTGCTTTTTCAGCTTATTCTTCTGTTATTTTTGCTTTTTCCTCTGATTCTTCTGTTTCTTCCTCTTCTTCTTACAGTTTCTCTTGTTCTTCTTTCACTTCTATATGTCCTTCGTCTTCATCTTCGGTTTCCTCTGCATTTTTTTGCTTTTTCAATTACTTCTTCTGCTTCCTCTGCTTCATATTCAGCTTATTCTGTTATTTCTGCTTTTTCGGCTTATTCTTGTTATTTCTGCTTTTTCGGCTTACTCATCTGTTATTTCTGATTTATCCTCTTATTCCCCTGTTTCTTCTTCTTGTTCGTCTTGTTCTTCTAGCTCCTCTTGTTCTTCTTGTAATTCTACATCTTCTTCTTCTTCTTCATTTTTCTGTTTCTTCTGCATTGTTTGTTGTTTCAATTTCTTGCTCTTATTCTGATTCTTCTGCTTCTCCGCAGCTTAATTTTCTGTTACTTCTGCTTTTTCGGCTATTTCTTTGGTTATTTCTGCTTTTTACTCTTATTCTTCTGTTTCTTCTGCTTGTTCTTCTTGCTCTCCTAGTTCTTGTTCCTCTCGTATTTCTACATCTCCTTTTTTCTTCCTTTTCAACTTCTTCTGTTTCTAATTCATTTTCTGCTTTTTCAATTACTTCTTCATCTGCTTCAGCTTTTTCTTCACCTTATTCTTCTCTTATTTCTGCTATTTCGGCTTATTCTCCTGTTATTTCTGCTCTTTGCTTATTCTTTTTTTATTTCTGCTTTTTCCTCTTATTCCCATGTTTCTTCTTCTTGTTCTTCTTGTTCTTCTACTTCTTCTTGTAGTTCTACATATCCTTCTTCTTCTTCTTCTTCTTCATCTTATTCTGTTTCTACTGCATTTTCTGCTTTTCAATTTTTGCTTCTTCTTCAGCTTATTCTTCTGTTATTTCTGCTTTTTTGGCTTTTTCTTCTGTTATTGCTGCTTTTTCGGCTCATTCTTCTGTTATTTTTGCTTTTTCCTCTGATTCTTCTGTTTCTTCCTCTTGTTCTTACAGTTTCTCTTGTTCTTCTTTCACTTCTATATCTCCTTCGTCTTCATCTTCTTCGGTTTCCTCTGCATATTTTTGCTTTTTCAATTACTTCTTCTGCTTCCTCTGCTTCATATTCAGCTTATTCTGTTATTTCTGCTTTTTCGGCTTATTCTTGTTATTTCTGCTTTTTCGGCTTACTCCTCTGTTATTTGTGATTTATCCTCCTATTCCCCTGTTTCTTCTTCTTGTTCGTCTTGTTCTTCTAGCTCCTCTTGTTCTTCTTGTAATTCTACATCTCCTTCTTCTTCTTCATCTTTCTGTTTCTTCTGCATTGTTTGTTGTTTCAATTTCTTGCTCTTATTCTGATTCTTCTGCTTCTCCGCAGCTTAATTTTCTGTTATTTCTGCTTTTTCGTCTATTTCTTTGGTTATTTGTGCTTTTTACTCTTATTCGTCTGTTTCTTCTGCTTGTTCTTCTTGTTCTCCTAGTTCTTGTTCCTCTCGTATTTCTACATCTCCTTTTTTCTTCTTTTTCAACTTCTTCTGTTTCTAATGCATTTTCTGCTTATTCAATTACTTCTTCTTCTGCTTCAGCTTTTTCTTCTCCTTATTCTTCTCTTATTTCTGCTATTTCGGCTTATTTTCCTGTTATTTCTGCTTTTCGCTTATTCTTTTGTTATTTCTGCTTTTTCCTCTTATTCCCATGTTTCTTCTTCTTGTTCTTCTACTTCTTCTTGTAGTTCTACATGTCCTTCTTCTTCTTCTTCTTCTTCATCTTATTCTGTTTCTAATGCATTTTCTGCTTTTCAATTGTTGCTTCTTCTTCAGCTCATTCTTCTGTTATTTCTGCTTTTTCGGCTTTTTCTTCTGTTATTCCTGCTTTTTCAGCTTATTCTTCTGTTATTTTTGCTTTTTCCTCTGATTCTTCTGTTTCTTCCTCTTGTTCTTACAGTTTCTCTTGTTCTTCTTTAACTTCTATATCTCCTTCGTCTTCATCTTCTTCGGTTTCCTCTGCATTTTTTTGCTTTTTCAATTACTTCTTCTGCTTCCTCTGCTTCATATTCAGCTTATTCTGTTATTTCTGCTTTTTCGGCTTATTCTTGTTCTTTCTGCTTTTTCGGCTTATTCATCTGTTATTTCTGATTTATCCTCTTATTCCCCTGTTTCTTCTTCTTGTTCGTCTTGTTCTTCTAGTTCCTCTTGTTCTTCATGTAATTCTACATCTCCTTCTTCTTCTTCATTTTTCTGTTTCTTCTGCATTGTTTCTTTTTTCAATTTCTTGCTCTTATTCTGATTCTTCTGCTTATCCGCAGCTTAATTTTCTGTTATTTCTGCTTTTTCGGCTATTTCTTTGGTTATTTCTGCTTTTTACACTTATTCTTCTGTTTCTTCTGCTTGTTCTTCTTGTTCTCCTAGTTCTTGTTCCTCTCGTATTTCTACATCTCCTTTTTTCTTCTTTTTCAACTTCTTCTGTTTCTAATGCATTTTCTGCTTTTTCAATTACTTCTTCTTCTGCTTCAGCTTTTTCTTCACCTTATTCTTCTCTTATTTTTGCTATTTCGGCTTATTCTCCTGTTATTTCTGCTTTTCGCTTATTCTTTTGTTATTTCTGCTTTTTCCTCTTATTCCCATGTTTCTTCTTCTTCTTCTTCTTGTTCTTCTACTTCTTCTTGTAGTTCTACATATCCTTCTTCTTCTTCTTCATCTTATTCTGTTTCTAATGCATTTTCTGCTTTTCAATTGTTGCTTCTTCTTCAGCTTATTCTTCTGTTATTTCTGCTTTTTCGGATTTTTCTTTTGTTATTGCTGCTTTTTCGGCTCATTCTTCTGTTATTTTTTGCTTTTTCCTCTGATTCTTCTGTTTCTTCCTCTTGTTCTTACAGTTTTTCTTGTTCTTCTTTCACTTCTATATCTCCTTCGTCTTCATCTTCTTCGGTTTCCTCTGCATTTTTTTGCTTTTTCAATTACTTCTTCTGCTTCCTCTGCTTCATATTCATCTTGTTCTGTTATTTCTGCTTTTTCGGCTTATTCTTGTTATTTCTGCTTTTACGGCTTACTCATCTGTTATTTCTGATTTATCCTCTTATTCCCCTGTTTCTTCTTCTTGTTCGTCTTGTTCTTCTAGCTCCTCTTGTTCTTCTTGTAATTCTATATCTCCTTCTTCTTCTTCATCTTTCTGTTTCTTCTGCATTGTTTGTTGTTTCAATTTCTTGCTCTTATTCTGATTCTTCTGCTTCTTCCGCAGCTTAATTTTCTGTTATTTCTGCTTTTTCGGCTATTTCTTTGGTTATTTCTGCTTTTTACTCTTATTCTTCTGTTTCTTCTGCTTGTTCTTCTTGTTCTCCTAGTTCTTGTTCCTCTCGTATTTCTACATCTCCTTTTTTCTTCTTTTTCAACTTCTTCTGTTTCTAATGCATTTTCTGCTTTTTCAATTACTTGTTCTTCTGTTTCAGCTTTTTCTTCACCTTATTCTTCTCTTATTTCTGCTATTTCGGCTTATTCTCCTGTTATTTCTGCTTTTCGCTTATTCTTTTGTTATTTCTGCTTTTTCCTCTTATTCCCCTGTTTCTTCTTCTTGTTCGTCTTGTTCTTCAAGCTCCTCTTGTTCTTCTTGTAATTCTACATCTCCTTCTTCTTCTTCATCTCTCTGTTTCTTCTGCATTGTTTGTTTTTTCAATTTCTTGCTCTTATTCTGATTCTTCTGCTTCTCCGCAGCTTAATTTTCTGTTATTTCTGCTTTTTCGGCTATTTCTTTGGTTATTTCTGCTTTTTACTCTTATTCTTCTGTTTCTTCTGCTTGTTCTTCTTGGTCTCCTAGTTCTTGTTCCTCTCGTATTTCTACATCTCCTTTTTTCTTCTTTTTCAACTTCTTCTGTTTCTAATGCATTTTCTGCTTTTTCAATTACTTCTTCTGCTTCAGCTTTTTCTTCACCTTATTCTTCTCTTATTTCTGCTATTTCGGCTTATTCTCCTGTTATTTCTGCTTTTCGCTTATTCTTTTGTTATTTCTACTTTTTCGTCTTATTCCCATGTTTCTTCTTCTTGTTCTTCTTGTTCTTCTTCTTCTTCTTGTAGTTCTACATATCCTTCTCCTTCTTCTTCTTCTTCATCTTATTCTGTTTCTAATGCATTTTCTGCTTTTCAATTACTGGTTCTTCTGCTTCTTCTTCAGCTCATTCTTCTGTTATTTCTGCTTTTTCGGCTTTTTCTTCTGTTATTGCTGCTTTTTCGGCTTATTCTTCTGTTATTTTTGCTTTTTCCTCTGATTCTTCTGTTTCTTCCTCTTGTTCTTACAGTTTCTCTTGTTCTTCTTTCACTTCTATATCTCCTTCGTCTTCATCTTCTTTGGTTTCCTCTGCATATTTTTGCTTTTTCAATTTCTTCTTCTGGTTCCTCTGCTTCATATTCAGCTTATTCTGTTATTTCTGCTTTTTCGGCTTATTCATCTGTTATTTCTGATTTATCCTCTTATTCCCCTGTTTCTTCTTCTTGTTCGTCTTGTTCTTCTAGTTCCTCTTGTTCTTCATGTAATTCTACATATCCTTCTTCTTCTTCATCTTTCTGTTTCTTCTGCATTGTTTCTTTTTTCAATTTCTTGCTCTTATTCTGATTCTTCTGCTTCTCCGCAGCTTAATTTTCTGTTATTTCTGCTTTTTCGGCTATTTCTTTGGTTATTTCTCCTTTTTACTCTTATTCTTCTGTTTCTTCTGCTTGTTCTTCTTGTTCTCCTAGTTCTTGTAACTCTCGTTTTTCTACATCTCCTTTTTTCTTCTTTTTCAACTTCTTCTGTTTCTAATGCATTTTCTGCTTTTTCAATTACTTCTTCTTCTGCTTCAGCTTTTTCTTCACCTTATTCTTCTCTGATTTCTGCTATTTCGGCTTATTCTCTTGTTATTTCTGCTTTTCGCTTATTCTTTTGTTATTTCTGCTTTTTCCTCTTATTCCCATGTTTCTTCTTCTTGTTCCTCTTGTTCTTCTACTTCTTCTTGTAGTTCTACATATCCTTCTTCTTCTTCTTCTTCATCTTATTCTGTTTCTAATGCATTTTCTGCTTTTCAATTGTTGCTTCTTCTTCAGCTTATTCTTCTGTTATTTCTGCTTTTTCGGCTTATTCTTGTTATTTCTGCTTTTACGGCTTACTCATCTGTTATTTCTGATTTATCCTCTTATTCCCCTGTTTCTTCTTCTTGTTCGTCTTGTTCTTCTAGCTCCTCTTGTTCTTCATGTAATTCTACATCTCCTTCTTCTTCTTCATCTTTCTGTTTCTTCTGCATTGTTTGTTGTTTCAATTTCTTGCTCTTATTCTGATTCTTCTGCTTCTCCGCAGCTTAATTTTCTGTTATTTCTGCTTTTTCGGCTATTTCTTTGGTTATTTCTGCTTTTTACTCTTATTCTTCTGTTTCTTCTGCTTGATATTCTTGTTCTCCTAGTTCTTGTTCCTCTCGTATTTCTACATCTCCTTTTTTCTTCTTTTTCAACTTCTTCTGTTTCTAATGCATTTTCTGCTTTTTCAATTACTTCTTCTGCTTCAGCTTTTTCTTCACCTTATTCTTCTCTTATTTCTGCTATTTCGGCTTATTCTCCTGTTATTTCTGCTTTCGCTTATTCTTTTGTTATTTCTGCTTTTTCCTCTTATTCCCATGTTTCTTCTTCTTCTTCTTCTTGTTCTTCTACGTCGTGTTGTAGTTCTACATATCCTTCTTCTTCTTCTTCTTCTTCTTCTTCTTCTTCTTCTTCTTCTTCTTCTTCTTCTTCTTCTTCTTCTTCATCTTATTCTGTTTCTAATGCATTTTCTGCTTTTCAATTGTTGCTTCTTCTTCAGCTCATTCTTCTGTTATTTCTGATTTTTCGGCTTTTTCTTCTGTTATTGCTGCTTTTTCGGCTTATTCTTCTGTTATTTTTGCTTTTTCCTCTGATTCTTCTGTTTCTTCCTCTTGTTCTTACAGTTTCTCTTGTTCTTCTTTCACTTCTATATCTCCTTCGTCTTCATCTTCTTCGGTGTCCTCTGCATTTTTTTGCATTTTCAATTACTTCTTCTGCTTCCTCTGCTTCATATTCAGCTTATTCTGTTATTTCTGCTTTTTCGGCTTATTCTTGTTATTTCTGCTTTTTCGGCTTACTCATCTGTTATTTCTGATTTATCCTCTTATTCCCCTGTTTCTTCTTCTTGTTCGTCTTGTTCTTCTAGCTCCTCTTGTTCTTCTTGTAATTCTACATCTCCTTCTTCTTCTTCATCTTTCTGTTTCTTCTGCATTGTTTGTTGTTTCAATTTCTTGCTCTTATTCTGATTCTTCTACTTCTCGCGCAGCTTAATTTTCTGTTATTTCTGCTTTTTCGGCTATTTCTTTGGTTATTTCTGCTTTTTACTCTTATTCTACTGTTTCTTCTGCTTGTTCTTCTTGTTCTCCTAGTTCTTGTTCCTCTCGTATTTCTACATCTCCTTTTTTCTTCTTTTTCAACTTCTTCTGTTTCTAATGCATTTTCTGCTTTTTCAATTACTTCTTCTTCTGCTTCAGCTTTTTCTTCACCTTATTCTTCTCTTATTTCTGCTATTTCGGCTTATTCTCCTGTTATTTCTGCTTTTCGCTTATTCTTTTGTTATTTCTGCTTTTTCCTCTTATTCCCATGTTTCTTCTTCTTGTTCTTTTTGTTCTTCTACTTCTTCTTGTAGTTCTACATATCCTTCTTCTTCTTCTTCTTCTTCATCTTATTCTGTTTCTAATGCATTCTCTGCTTTTCAATTGTTGCTTCTTCTTCAGCTCATTCTTCTGTTATTTCTGCTTTTTCGGCTTTTTCTTCTGTTATTGCTGCTTTTTCGGCTTATTCTTCTGTTATTTTTGCTTTTTCCTCTGATTCTTCTGTTTCTTCCTCTTGTTCTTACAGTTTCTCTTGTTCTTCTTTCACTTCTATATCTCCTTCGTCTTCATCTTCTTCGGTTTCCTCTGCATATTTTTGCTTTTTCAATTACTTCTTCTGCTTCCTCTGCTTCATATTCAGCTTATTCTGTTATTTCTGCTTTTTCGGCTTATTCTTGTTATTTCTGCTTTTTCGGCTTACTCATCTGTTATTTCTGATTTATCCTCTTATTCCCCTGTTTCTTCTTCTTGTTCGTCTTGTTCTTCTAGTTCCTCTTGTTCTTCATGTAATTCTACATCTCCTTCTTCTTCATCATCTTTCTGTTTCTTCTGCATTGTTTCTTTTTTCAATTTCTTGCTCTTATTCTGATTCTTCTGCTTCTCGCGCAGCTTAATTTTCTGTTATTTCTGCTTTTTCGGCTATTTCTTTGGTTATTTCTGCTTTTTACACTTATTCTTCTGTTTCTTCTGCTTGTTCTTCTTGGTCTCCTAGTTCTTGTTCCTCTCGTATTTCTACATCTCCTTTTTTCTTCTTTTTCAACTTCTTCTGTTTCTAATGCATTTTCTGCTTTTTCAATTACTTCTTCTTCTGCTTCAGCCTTTTTCTTCACCTTATTCTTCTCTTATTTCTGCTATTTCGGCTTATTCTCCTGTTATTTCTGCTTTTCGCTTATTCTTTTGTTATTTCTGCTTTTTCCTCTTATTCCCATGTTTCTTCTTCTTGTTCTTCTTGTTCTTCTACTTCTTCTTGTAGTTCTACATATCCTTCTCCTTCTTCTTCTTCTTCTTCATCTTATTCTGTTTCTAATGCATTTTCTGCTTTTCAATTACTGCTCCTTCTGCTTCTTCTTCAGCTCATTCTTTTGTTATTTCTGCTTTTTCGGCTTTTTCTTCTGTTATTGCTGCTTTTTCGGCTCATTCTTCTGTTATTTTTGCTTTTTCCTCTGATTCTTCTGTTTCTTCCTCTTGTTCTTACAGTTTCTCTTGTTCTTCGTTAACTTCTATATCTCCTTCGTCTTCATCTTCTTCGGTTTCCTCTGCATTTTTTTGCTTTTTCAATTACTTCTTCTGCTTCCTCTGCTTCATATTCAGCTTATTCTGTTATTTCTGCTTTTTCGGCTTATTCTTGTTATTTCTGCTTTTTCGGCTTACTCATCTGTTATTTCTGATTTATCCTCTTATTCCCCTGTTTCTTCTTCTTGTTCGTCTTGTTCTTCTAGCTCCTCTTGTTCTTCTTGTAATTCTACATCTCCTTCTTCTTCTTCATCTTTCTGTTTCTTCTGCATTGTTTGTTTTTTAATTTCTTGCTCTTATTCCGATTCTTCTGCTTCTCGCGCAGCTTAATTTTCTGTTATTTATGCTTTTTCGGCTATTTCTTTGGTTATTTCTGCTTTTTACTCTGATTCTTCTGTTTCTTCTGCTTGTTCGTCTTGTTCTCCTAGTTCTTGTTCCTCTCGTATTTCTACATCTCCTTTTTTCTTCTTTTTCAACTTCTTCTGTTTCTAATGCATTTTCTGCTTTTTCAATTACTTCTTCTTCTGCTTCAGCTTTTTCTTCAATTTATTCTTCTCTTATTTCTGCTATTTCGGCTTATTCTCCTGTTATTTCTGCTTTTCGCTTATTCTTTTGTTATTTCTGCTTTGTCGTCTTATTCCCATGTTTCTTCTTCTTCTTCTTGTTCTTCTTCTTCTTCTTGTAGTTCTACATATCCTTCTCCTTCTTCTTCTTCTTCATCTTATTCTGTTTCTAATGCATTTTCTGCTTTTCAATTACTGCTTCTTCTGCTTCTTCTTCAGCTCATTCTTCTGTTATTTCTGCTTTTTCGGCTATTTCTTTGGTTATTTCTGCTTTTTACTCTTATTCTTCTGTTTCTTCTGCTTGTTCTTCTTGTTCTCCTAGTTCTTGTTCCTTTCGTATTTCTACATCTCATTTTTTCTTCTTTTTCAACTTCTTCTGTTTCTAATGCATTTTCTGCTTTTTCAATTACTTCTTCTTCTGCTTCAGCTTTTTCTTCACCTTATTCTTCTCTTATTTCTGCTATTTCAGCTTCTTCTCTTGTTATTTCTTCTTTTCGCTTATTCTTTTGTTATTTCTGCTTTTTCCTCTTATTCCCATGTTTCTTCTTCTTGTTCTTCTTGTTCTTCTACTTCTTCTTGTAGTTCTACATATCCATCTTCTTCTTCTTCTTCATCTTATTCAGTTTCTAATGCATTTTCTGCTTTTCAATTGTTGCTTCTTCTTCAGCTTATTCTTCTGTTATTTCAGCTTTTTCGGCTTTTTCTTCTGTTATTGCTGCTTTTTCGGCTCATTCTTCTGTTATTTTTGCTTTTTCCTCTGATTCTTCTGTTTCTTCCTCTTGTTCTTACAGTTTTTCTTGTTCTTCTTTCACTTATATATCTCCTTCGTCTTCATCTTCTTCGGTTTCCTCTGCATTTTTTTGCTTTTTCAATTACTTCTTCTGCTTCCTCTGCTTCATATTCAGCTTATTCTGTTATTTATGCTTTTTCGGCTTATTCTTGTTATTTCTGCTTTTTCGGCTTACTCCTCTGTTATTTGTGATTTATCCTCTTATTCCCCTGTTTCTTCTTCTTGTTCGTCTTGTTCTTCTAGCTCCTCTTGTTCTTCTTGTAATTCTACATCTCCTTCTTCTTCTTCATCTTTCTGTTTCTTCTGCATTGTTTGTTTTTTAATTTCTTGCTCTTATTCTGATTCTTCTGCTTCTTCCGCAGCTTAATTTTCTGTTATTTCTGCTTTTTCGGCTATTTCTTTGGTTATTTCTGCTTTTTACTCTTATTCTTCTGTTTCTTCTGCTTGTTCTTCTTGTTCTCCTAGTTCTTGTTCCTCTCGTATTTCTACATCTCCTTTTTTCTTCTTTTTCAACTTCTTCTGTTTCTAATGCATTTTCTGCTTTTTCAATTACTTCTTCTTCTGCTTCAGCTTTTTCTTCACCTTATTCTTCTCTTATTTCTGCTATTTTGGCTTATTCTCCTGTTATTTCTGCTTTTCGCTTATTCTTTTGTTATTTCTGCTTTTTCCTCTTATTCCCATGTTTCTTCTTCTTGTTCTTCTTGTTCTTCTACTTCTTCTTGTAGTTCTACATATCCTTCTCCTTCTTCTTCTTCTTCATCTTATTCTGTTTCTAATGCATTTTCTGCTTTTCAATTACTGCTCCTTCTGCTTCTTCTTCAGCTCATTCTTTTGTTATTTCTCCTTTTTCGGCTCATTCTTCTGTTATTTTTGCTTTTTCCTCTGATTCTTCTGTTTCTTCCTCTTGTTCTTACAGTTTCTCTTGTTCTTCTTTCACTTCTATATCTCCTTCGTCTTCATCTTCTTCGGTTTCCTCTGCATTTTTTTGCTTTTTCAATTACTTCTTCTGCTTCCTCTGCTTCATATTCAGCTTATTCTGTTATTTCTGCTTTTTCGGCTTATTCTTGTTATTTCGGCTTTTACGGCTTACTCATCTGTTATTTCTGATTTATCCTCTTATTCCCCTGTTTCTTCTTTTTGTTCGTCTTTTTCTTCTAGCTCCTCTTGTTCTTCTTGTAATTCTACATCTCCTTCTTCTTCTTCATCTTTCTGTTTCTTCTGCATTGTTTGTTGTTTCAATTTCTTGCTCTTATTCTTATTCTTCTGCTTCTCCGCAGCTTAATTTTCTGTTATTTCTGCTTTTTCGGCTATTTCTTTGGTTATTTCTGCTTTTTACTCTTATTCTTCTGTTTCTTCTGCTTGTTCTTCTTGTTCTCCTAGTTCTTGTTCCTCTCGTATTTCTACATCTCCTTTTTTCTTCTTTTTCAACTTCTTCTGTTTCTAATGCATTTTCTGCTTTTTCAATTACTTCTTCTGCTTCAGCTTTTTCTTCACCTTATTCTTCTCTTATTTCTGCTATTTCGGCTTATTCTCCGGTTATTTCTGCTTTTCGCTTATTCTTTTGTTATTTCTGCTTTTTCCTCTTATTCGCATGTTTCCTCTTCTTGTTCTTCTACTTCTTCTAGTAGTTCTACATATCCTTCTTCTTCTTCTTCTTCTTCTTCTTCTTCTTCTTCTTCTTCTTCTTCTTCTTCTTCTTCTTCTTCTTCTTCTTCTTCTTCTTCTTCTTCTTCTTCTTCTTCTTCTTCTTCTTCTTCTTCTTCTTCTTCTTCTTCTTCTTCTTCTTCTTCTTCTTCTTCTTCTTCTTCTTCTTCTTCTTCATCTTATTCTGTATCTAATGCATTTTCTGCTTTTCAATTACTGCTTCTTCTGCTTCTTCTTCAGCTTATTCTTCTGTTATTTCTGCTTTTTCGCCTTTTTCTTCTGTTATTGCTGCTTTTTCGGCTTTTTCTTCTGTTATTTTTGCTTTTTCCCCTGATTCTTCTGTTTCTTCCTCTTGTTCTTACAGTTTCTCTTGTTCTTCTTTCACTTCTATATCTCCTTCGTCTTCATCTTCTTCGGTTTCCTCTGCATTTTTTTGCTTTTCAATTACTTCTTCTGCTTGCTCTGCTTCATATTCAGCTTATTCTGTTACTTCTGCTTTTTCGGCTTATTCTTGTTATTTCTGCTTTTTCGGCTTACTCATCTGTTATTTCTGATTTATCCTCTTATTCCCCTGTTTCTTCTTCTTGTTCCTCTTGTTCTTCTAGTTCCTCTTGTTCTTCATGTAATTCTACACCTCCTTCTTCATCTTCATCTTTCTGTTTCTTCTGCATTGTTTCTTTTTTCGATTTCTTGCTCTTATTCTGATTCTTCTGCTTCTTCCGCAGCTTAATTTTCTGTTATTTCTGCTTTTTCGGCTATATCTTTGGTTATTTCTGCTTTTTACTCTTATTCTTCTGTTTCTTCTGCTTGTTCTTCTTGTTCTCCTAGTTCTTGTTCCTCTCGTATTTCTACATCTCCTTTTTTCTTCTTTTTCAACTTCTTCTGTTTCTAATGCATTTTCTGCTTTTTCAATTACTTCTTCTTCTGCTTCAGCCTTTTCTTCACATTATTCTTCTCTTATTTCTGCTATTTCGGCTTATTCTCCTGTTATTTCTGCTTTTCGCTTATTCTTTTGTTATATCTGCTTTTTCCTCTTATTCCCATGTGTCTTCTTCTTGTTCTTCTTGTTCTTCTACTTCTTCTTGTAGTTCTACATATCCTTCTCCTTCTTCTTCTTCTTCATCTTATTCTGTTTCTAATGCATTTTCTGCTTTTCAATTACTGCTTCTTCTGCTTCTTCTTCAGCTCATTCTTCTGTTATTTCTGCTTTTTCGGCTTTTTCTTCTGTTATTGCTGCTTTTTCGGCTCATTCTTCTGTTATTTTTGCTTTTTCCTCTGATTCTTCTGTTTCTTCCTCTTGTTCTTACAGTTTCTCTTGTTCTTCTTTCACTTCTATATCTCCTTCGTCTTCATCTTCTTCGGTTTCCTCTGCATATTTTTGCTTTTTCTATTACTTCTTCTGCTTCCTCTGCTTCATATTCAGCTTATTCTGTTATTTCTGCTTTTTCGGCTTATTCTTGTTATTTCTGCTTTTTCGGCTTACTCATCTGTTATTTCTGATTTATCCTCTTATTCCCCTGTTTCTTCTTCTTGTTCGTCTTGTTCTTCTAGCTCCTCTGTTCTTCTTGTAATTCTACATCTCCTTCTTCTTCTTCATCTTTCTGTTTCTTCTGCATTGTTTGTTGTTTCAATTTCTTGCTCTTATTCTGATTCTTCTGCTTCTCCGCAGCTTAATTTTCTGTTATTTCTGCTTTTTCGGCTATTTCTTTGGTTATTTCTGCTTTTTGCTCTTATTCTTCTGTTTCTTCTGCTTGTTCTTCTTGTTCTCCTAGTTCTTGTTCCTCTCGTATTTCTACATCTCCTTTTTTCTTCTTTTCAACTTCTTCTGTTTCTAATGCATTTTCTGCTTTTTCAATTACTTCTTCTTCTGCTTCAGCTTTTCTTCACCTTATTCTTCTCTTATTTCTGCTATTTCGGCTTATTCTCCTGTTATTTCTGCTTTTCGCTTATTCTTTTGTTATATCTGCTTTTTCCTCTTATTCCCATGTGTCTTCTTCTTGTTCTTCTTGTTCTTCTACTTCTTCTTGTAGTTCTACATATCCTTCTCCTTCTTCTTCTTCTTCATCTTATTCTGTTTCTAATGCATTTTCTGCTTTTCAATTACTGCTTCTTCTGCTTCTTCTTCAGCTCATTCTTCTGTTATTTCTGCTTTTTCGGCTTTTTCTTCTGTTATTGCTGCTTTTTCGGCTCATTCTTCTGTTATTTTGCTTTTTCCTCTGATTCTTCTGTTTCTTCTCTTGTTCTTACAGTTTCTCTTGTTCTTCTTTCACTTCTATATCTCCTTCGTCTTCATCTTCTTCGGTTTCCTCTGCATATTTTGCTTTTTCTATTACTTCTTCTGCTTCCTCTGCTTCATATTCAGCTTATTCTGTTATTTCTGCTTTTTCGGCTTATTCTTGTTATTTCTGCTTTTTCGGCTTACTCATCTGTTATTTCTGATTTATCCTCTTATTCCCCTGTTTCTTCTTCTTGTTCGTCTTGTTCTTCTAGCTCCTCTTGTTCTTCTTGTAATTCTACATCTCCTTCTTCTTCTTCATCTTTCTGTTTCTTCTGCATTGTTTGTTGTTTCAATTTCTTGCTCTTATTCTGATTCTTCTGCTTCTCCGCAGCTTAATTTTCTGTTATTTCTGCTTTTTCGGCTATTTCTTTGGTTATTTCTGCTTTTTACTCTTATTCTTCTGTTTCTTCTGCTTGTTCTTCTTGTTCTCCTAGTTCTTGTTCCTCTCGTATTTCTACATCTCCTTTTTTCTTCTTTTTCAACTTCTTCTGTTTCTAATGCATTTTCTGCTTTTTCAATTACTTCTTCTTCTGCTTCAGCTTTTCTTCACCTTATTCTTCTCTTATTTCTGCTATTTCGGCTTATTCTCCTGTTATTTCTGCTTTTTCGCTTATTCTTTTGTTATTTCTGCTTTTTCCTCTTATTCCCATGTTTCTTCTTCTTGTTCTTCTTGTTCTTCTACTTCTTCTAGTAGGTCTACATATCCTTCTTCTTCTTCTTCTTCTTCTTCTTCTAGTAGGTCTACATATCCTTCTTCTTCTTCTTCTTCTTCTTCTTCTTCTTCTTCTTCTTCTCTTCTTCTTCTTCTTCTTCTTCTTCTTCTTCTTCTTTCTTCTTCTTCTTCTTCTTCTTCTTCTTCTTCTTCTTCTTCTTCTTCTTCTTCTTCTTCTTCTTCTTCTTCTTCTTCTTCTTCTTCTTCTTCTTCTTTCTTCTTCTTCTTCTTCTTCATCTTATTCTGTATCTAATGCATTTTCTGCTTTTCAATTACTGCTTCTTCTGCTTCTTCTTCAGCTTATTCTTCTGTTATTTCTGCTTTTTCGCCTTTTTCTTCTGTTATTGCTGCTTTTTCGGCTTATTCTTCTGTTATTTTTGCTTTTTCCTCTGATTCTTCTGTTTCTTCCTCTTGTTCTTACAGTTTCTCTTGTTCTTCTTTCACTTCTATATCTCCTTCGTCTTCATCTTCTTCGGTTTCCTCTGCATTTTTTTGCTTTTTCAATTACTTCTTCTTCTGCTTGCTCTGCTTCATATTCAGCTTATTCTGTTACTTCTGCTTTTTCGGCTTATTCTTGTTATTTCTGCTTTTTCGGCTTACTCATCTGTTATTTCTGATTTATCCTCTTATTCCCCTGTTTCTTCTTCTTGTTCCTCTTGTTCTTCTAGTTCCTCTTGTTCTTCATGTAATTCTACACCTCCTTCTTCATCTTCATCTTTCTGTTTCTTCTGCATTGTTTCTTTTTTCGATTTCTTGCTCTTATTCTGATTCTTCTGCTTCTTCCGCAGCTTAATTTTCTGTTATTTCTGCCTTTTTCGGCTATATCTTTGGTTATTTCTGCTTTTTACTCTTATTCTTCTGTTTCTTCTGCTTGTTCTTCTTGTTCTCCTAGTTCTTGTTCCTCTCGTATTTCTACATCTCCTTTTTTCTTCTTTTTCAACTTCTTCTGTTTCTAATGCATTTTCTGCTTTTTCAATTACTTCTTCTTCTGCTTCAGCCTTTTTCTTCACATTATTCTTCTCTTATTTCTGCTATTTCGGCTTATTCTCCTGTTATTTCTGCTTTTCGCTTATTCTTTGTTATATCTGCTTTTTCCTCTTATTCCCATGTGTCTTCTTCTTGTTCTTCTTGTTCTTCTACTTCTTCTTGTAGTTCTACATATCCTTCTCCTTCTTCTTCTTCTTCATCTTATTCTGTTTCTAATGCATTTTCTGCTTTTCAATTACTGCTTCTTCTGCTTCTTCTTCAGCTCATTCTTCTGTTATTTCTGCTTTTTCGGCTTTTTCTTCTGTTATTGCTGCTTTTTCGGCTCATTCTTCTGTTATTTTTGCTTTTTCCTCTGATTCTTCTGTTTCTTCCTCTTGTTCTTACAGTTTCTCTTGTTCTTCTTTCACTTCTATATCTCCTTCGTCTTCATCTTCTTCGGTTTCCTCTGCATATTTTTGCTTTTTCTATTACTTCTTCTGCTTCCTCTGCTTCATATTCAGCTTATTCTGTTATTTCTGCTTTTCGGCTTATTCTTGTTATTTCTGCTTTTTCGGCTTACTCATCTGTTATTTCTGATTTATCCTCTTATTCCCCTGTTTCTTCTTCTTGTTCGTCTTGTTCTTCTAGCTCCTCTTGTTCTTCTTGTATTCTACATCTCCTTCTTCTTCTTCATCTTTCTGTTCTTCTGCATTGTTTGTTGTTTCAATTTCTTGCTCTTATTCTGATTCTTCTGCTTCTCCGCAGCTTAATTTTCTGTTATTTCTGCTTTTTCGGCTATTTCTTTGGTTATTTCTGCTTTTTACTCTTATTCTTCTGTTTCTTCTGCTTGTTCTTCTTGTTCTCCTAGTTCTTGTTCCTCTCGTATTTCTACATCTCCTTTTTTCTTCTTTTTCAACTTCTTCTGTTTCTAATGCATTTTCTGCTTTTTCAATTACTTCTTCTTCTGCTTCAGCTTTTCTTCACCTTATTCTTCTCTTATTTCTGCTATTTCGGCTTATTCTCCTGTTATTTCTGCTTTTCGCTTATTCTTTTGTTATTTCTGCTTTTTCCTCTTATTCCCATGTTTCTTCTTCTTGTTCTTCTTGTTCTTCTACTTCTTCTAGTAGGTCTACATATCCTTCTTCTTCTTCTTCTTCTTCTTCTAGTAGGTCTACATATCCTTCTTCTTCTTCTTCTTCTTCTTCTTCTTCTTCTTCTTCTCTTCTTCTTCTTCTTCTTCTTCTTCTTCTTCTTCTTCTTCTTCTTCTTCTTCTTCTTCTTCTTCTTCTTCCTTCTTCTTCTTCTTCTTCTTCTTCTTCATCTTATTCTGTATCTAATGCATTTTCTGCTTTTCAATTACTGCTTCTTCTGCTTCTTCTTCAGCTTATTCTTCTGTTATTTCTGCTTTTTCGGCTTTTTCTTCTGTTATTGCTGCTTTTTCGGCTTATTCTTCTGTTATTTTTGCTTTTTCCTCTGATTCTTCTGTTTCTTCCTCTTGTTCTTACAGTTTCTCTTGTTCTTCTTTCACTTCTATATCTCCTTCATCTTCATCTTCTTCGGTTTCCTCTGCATTTTTTTGCTTTTTCAATTACTTCTTCTGCTTCCTCTGCTTCATATTCAGCTTATTCTGTTACTTCTGCTTTTTCGGCTTATTCTTGTTATTTCTGCTTTTTCGGCTTACTCATCTGTTATTTCTGATTTATCCTCTTATTCCCCTGTTTCTTCTTCTTGTTCCTCTTGTTCTTCTAGTTCTCTTGTTCTTCATGTAATTCTACACCTCCTTCTTCATCTTCATCTTTCTGTTTCTTCTGCATTGTTTCTTTTTTCGATTTCTTGCTCTTATTCTGATTCTTCTGCTTCTTCCGCAGCTTAATTTTCTGTTATTTCTGCTTTTTCGGCTATATCTTTGGTTATTTCTGCTTTTTACTCTTATTCTTCTGTTTCTTCTGCTTGTTCTTCTTGTTCTCCTAGTTCTTGTTCCTCTCGTATTTCTACATCTCCTTTTTTCTTCTTTTTGAACTTCTTCTGTTTCTAATGCATTTTCTGCTTTTTCAATTACTTCTTCTTCTGCTTCAGCTTTTCTTCACCTTATTCTTCTCTTATTTCTGCTATTTCGGCTTATTCTCCTGTTATTTCTGCTTTTCGCTTATTCTTTTGTTATTTCTGCTTTTTCCTCTTATTCCCATGTTTCTTCTTCTTGTTCTTCTTGTTCTTCTACTTCTTCTAGTAGGTCTACATATCCTTCTTCTTCTTCTTCTTCTTCTTCTAGTAGGTCTACATATCCTTCTTCTTCTTCTTCTTCTTCTTCTTCTTCTTCTTCTTCTTCTTCTTCTTCTTCTTCTTCTTCTTCTTCTTCTTCTTCTTCTTCTTTCTTCTTCTTCTTCTCTCTTTCTTCTTCTGTATCTAATGCATTTTCTGCTTTTCAATTACTGCTTCTTCTGCTTCTTCTTCAGCTTATTCTTCTGTTATTTCTGCTTTTTCGGCTTTTTCTTCTGTTATTGCTGCTTTTTCGGCTTATTCTTCTGTTATTTTTGCTTTTTCCTCTGATTCTTCTGTTTCTTCCTCTTGTTCTTACAGTTTCTCTTGTTCTTCTTTCACTTCTATATCTCCTTCATCTTCATCTTCTTCGGTTTCCTCTGCATTTTTTTGCTTTTTCAATTACTTCTTCTGCTTCCTCTGCTTCATATTCAGCTTATTCTGTTACTTCTGCTTTTTCGGCTTATTCTTGTTATTTCTGCTTTTTCGGCTTACTCATCTGTTATTTCTGATTTATCCTCTTATTCCCCTGTTTCTTCTTCTTGTTCTCTTGTTCTTCTAGTTCCTCTTGTTCTTCATGTAATTCTACACCTCCTTCTTCATCTTCATCTTTCTGTTTCTTCTGCATTGTTTCTTTTTTCGATTTCTTGCTCTTATTCTGATTCTTCTGCTTCTTCCGCAGCTTAATTTCTGTTATTTCTGCTTTTTCGGCTATATCTTTGGTTATTTCTGCTTTTTACTCTTATTCTTCTGTTTCTTCTGCTTGTTCTTCTTGTTCTCCTAGTTCTTGTTCCTCTCGTATTTCTACATCTCCTTTTTTCTTCTTTTTCAACTTCTTCTGTTTCTAAATGCATTTTCTGCTTTTTCAATTACTTCTTCTTCTGCTTCAGCTTTTCTTCACCTTATTCTTCTCTTATTTCTGCTATTTCGGCTTATTCTCCTGTTATTTCTGCTTTTCGCTTATTCTTTTGTATTTCTGCTTTTTCCTCTTATTCCCAGTTTCTTCTTCTTGTTCTTCTTGTTCTTCTACTTCTTCTAGTAGGTCTACATATCCTTCTTCTTCTTCTTCTTCTTCTTCTTCTAGTAGGTCTACATATCCTTCTTCTTCTTCTTCTTCTTCTTCTTCTTCTTCTTCTTCTTCTTCTTCTTCTTCTTCTTCTTTTCTTCTTCTTCTTCTTTCTTCTTCTTCTTCTTCTTCTTCTTTCTCTTCTTCTTCTTCTTCTTCTTCTTCTTCTTCTTCTTCTTCTTCTTTCTTCTTCTTCTTCTTCTTCTTCTTCTTCATCTTATTCTGTATCTAATGCATTTTCTGCTTTCAATTACTGCTTCTTCTGCTTCTTCTTCAGCTTATTCTTCTGTTATTTCTGCTTTTTCGCCTTTTTCTTCTGTTATTGCTGCTTTTTCGGCTTATTCTTCTGTTATTTTTGCTTTTTCCTCTGATTCTTCTGTTTCTTCCTCTTGTTCTTACAGTTTCTCTTGTTCTTCTTTCACTTCTATATCTCCTTCGTCTTCATCTTCTTCGGTTTCCTCTGCATTTTTTTTGCTTTTTCAATTACTTCTTCTGCTTGCTCTGCTTCATATTCAGCTTATTCTGTTACTTCTGCTTTTTCGGCTTATTCTTGTTATTTCTGCTTTTTCGGCTTACTCATCTGTTATTTCTGATTTATCCTCTTATTCCCCTGTTTCTTCTTCTTGTTCCTCTTGTTCTTCTAGTTCCTCTTGTTCTTCATGTAATTCTACACCTCCTTCTTCATCTTCATCTTTCTGTTTCTTCTGCATTGTTTCTTTTTTCGATTTCTTGCTCTTATTCTGATTCTTCTGCTTCTTCCGCAGCTTAATTTTCTGTTATTTCTGCTTTTTCGGCTATATCTTTGGTTATTTCTGCTTTTTACTCTTATTCTTCTGTTTCTTCTGCTTGTTCTTCTTGTTCTCCTAGTTCTTGTTCCTCTCGTATTTCTACATCTCCTTTTTTCTTCTTTTTCAACTTCTTCTGTTTCTAATGCATTTTCTGCTTTTTCAATTACTTCTTCTTCTGCTTC